>NC_085866.1:17482314-17484814 GCF_034702125.1 Engraulis encrasicolus | reverse complement strand
GACAGCCTGGTTTAGATAGCCTACTATATTTGAAAGTGCACTTTAGATGACTGTGAAGACTGGAAATGGTAGGCTAATTCTATTTCTGTGTCTTCACTCATCGGGGGAGCTCATGAGGGCAGCCTGATAGCTGTTTGGGCCTGGAGCGACCGGCTGCGAATATTGTATTACACTGCGTGCCATCGCCAGAGAGCGCTCCTGAGACGTAAATGCCTGCCACCATCCAGTGCAGTGAATTCAGGTTACAGGCCTTCTACCTCCAGTATTTTAGGACACGCTATTCAACCAAATAATAAATGTATATTTGTTGCACATATAGGCCTATTGTCTGTTGTTATAACACAGTTATTTCAACATTAGGCCTACTCATAAGCAGTGGGTTGTCTAATGCGTTCCTTGCTTTCTCGGAAAGCCTACAACTTGAATTAAAATAAAATAATGCCGTCAGCTCTCCTTTGCAATTTAAAGATTGCAATTTTATCTCGTTGAAGTCGCAAATTCCGATACGGACACTGATTAACACAACGCTGCTTGACTCTATTTGTATCAGTAACCCTTGCTCGGAAGTAGGTGGTGTCTACTTCGCAGGGCATCTCGCGCTCCTGAATTCCATTCCATTTTTTACTTCGGCCAGCGCTTGCGGATCCCATCCCAACTTTACTGGACTTCTAGTATTCTGCTCTAGCGTTGCATCGAAGTTGGAGAGTAGGGAAAAGCGCCCGAAAAGAGGGAGGTGAATAACTAAAGACTGCGCAGCGCTTTATTAACATTCCACGAAAGTTAGACTACAGTCTTTTGCATTTGGATTTTGGTCGAGCTTATCGAGCTCGGTGGGACTAGGGGGGGGAAAGAAACCGCGGCCTCGCTCCAAAAGAAAGTATTATAAATTTTAACGTGAGTGTGGGACATCGATTTCCTCCCTGCAGCGCGTGGGACTTGCGCGAAATCCAGAGAAAATGGGCACTCGGACGAAAGTCCACAAAGTGTCCGGACTAATCATCTCCTTGATTTTCACGTTTCATCTGAACAATGTAAGTTTATTTCTCATTCTTTTGTACGCAGCATTCTTTGTAGTGAAACACGAACAACTATGGTCATCAGGTAGGTTTGTCGATTTGGTTAACGACTTATAGCCTAAGGTTGCAAACTCTGTGAGTCGATTGAATCGTGCGCTTGAAATTATTACACACACACACCGCACGCGCACGCACGCACACACACACACACACACACACACACACACACACACACACACACACACACACACACACACACACACACACACACACACACATTTTCCACTGCCCGTTTGCGCAAATGTCACCATTGTAACGCCAGCACTTTCGTCACTTACAGTTAACCATTCATTCGCGTTATTGTAATTTACAAACATTATATTTTCACGTAAAGTAGCCCAACACAAACCTCAGGGCACACCTCTGCTCCTGCAGTGTTTCAGGCCGAGTGTTGTGGTGAGGAACCCCGAGGGATTCGCGAGCAGCTAACAGGGTTAAGCTTGAACGCGCGCATGAGGGCGAGGGTTTCCATGTGATTGTTTTGGGTCTACTGGAACTGGGTTCTGATCCCAGAAAGATTTAATGAAAGTTGATCTGTGGTGGGGCAGGTGATTCCATCTTCACTCCAGAAACTCACTTGGCGGCAATTACTTGTTTAAAGTGTTTGTCATCATGTAACATGAAGTTAAACTGGTGCTGTCCTGGTAGTCATGATATAAATAACTAGGAAGGCTGGGATGTTGATGACTGTACTTTTCCAGATCTAGGCTTAGAAACACATCTGTTTGGGGCTTGCATGCCATAGTGAAAATTGTGGTTTTGCTGTTCCATCAGAACATGAAATAGCCTACACACCACCATCTGATCCCCAACCCAAAACCTTGCAGATCACATGAGGATGATAGTGTCCAAATAGCGTTTTCCTAATCCCTCACTCAGTGAGACAACCAAACTGAAGCCAAACCCTGGGCCCCCTCTACCACCAGCAGCCCACCACAGTGGCACTTGTCTTTGCTCACGTTGGTAACGTGGCATGTCTTCCTCTGGCCTCTAGAGACCAATGTGACTGACACAATGGGACCATAATTGAATTACCCAGAACTGCAAGCATCTGTTTCCATCATCAGAAGTCAAACAGAGCTGTTAGGCCTGATGACTTGTGAAGCTTTTAGACACAGACCCCCAACTCCCCTATACCCTGATTTGCCTCTTCAGTGACCAGCAGGAATCCTGGCCTCATAAGTATCAATCAGCCCAAACAAAACCACTGAAAGAAAGCAATTGAAAGCCTTTATTAGGGGGTTAAATGGCCTGTGCCATAAAACACCCATTCCACACTGCCTACGGGCTCCTACCCTTGATCTCCCAGTCCCCTAGACAGGCACCAGTGCAGGTATAGTTGACCCAGTGCATTCATCCTTTCCTTCGACCTGAGAAGACTGTCATTACCCACCACTGACATGTGTTTCCTTTTTCATCAATGG
>NC_085866.1:17459814-17477314 GCF_034702125.1 Engraulis encrasicolus | reverse complement strand
ACTGTTCCCTGTCAGGATTCTTCAGTGGAAAAAGAAATAAGGAGGGGATAGAGGGAGGGTGGTGCCTGTTGGAGATCGTAGATCATTCTATGTTTTTGGTGGGAGTGGGTTGTGTCTGTGTGGGCCTGGACAGCCCAACTGTGTAAATGGATGGCATGGGTGTAGTAGAACCTGACCATAGTGTGTGTGTGTGTGTGTGTGTGTGTGTGTGTGTGTGTGTGTGTGTGTGTGTGTGTGTGTGTGTGTGTGTGCGTGCGTGTGTGTGTGTGTGTGTGTGTGTGTGTGTGTGTGTGTGTGCGTGCGTGCGTGTGTGTGCGTGTGTGCGTGTGTGTGTGTGTGTGTGTGTTTGTGTGTTTGTGTATGTATGTGTGTGCACGGAGGGGAGCAGCTACAGAATAGTTGGAGAGGCAGAAACCTGAGATGATAAGACAAGAATGTGGATCCCGGTGCATTTGTGAGCATTCCCCCACTAGTCCAATGGAAATCAGCAGCAGCTATCCGCTGCCATTGTGCCGACTAAAAGCTTCCCAGACACCGTGACTGGTGCATCCTGGGAAAAGTGTTCCAGGTCAGTGGAGCTCTAAAGCCCAAAGAAACAGCCTTCCCCAACATCTAATCTCATACCAAACAGGGCATCAGCCTCGTCAACTATGCAGACCCTCACCCACTGATGAAGTTTCTGTGTTGCCATTGTGCACTCTGAAGATGCTGAAAATGTTTGAGGATGGGCCAGCCTGTAGGCAGGGCAAGTGGAGTAGCACACACAGGCTCTGACAGCCGAGCTGGAATTTCTGTGGTTTTTGAGCTGAAAGTGGCTCTGTGTAATTTTCTCTCCACCCCTTATGCCCTTGAATGCTAGGGTGAGGCCTGCCACTCATTCTCTCTATCTCTCTATCTCTCTATCTCTCTCCCCCTTCTCTCTCTCTCTCTCTCTCTCTCTCTCTCTCTCTCTCTCTCTCTCTCTCTCTCTCTCTCTCTCTCTCTCTCCCCCCCTCTCTCTCTCTCTTTCTCTCTCTCTCGCTTGCTGCCTGGGGTGCTGTTTCCTTACATGCACCTTCTCTCTGAACACACCTCTTTTACACGCTCCTTGAAATGAGATCATCAACATAAAGCTTGCACTCATTCTGCCCCAGTTTTTAGCATACAGTACACTGTACAACACATAATAGAGCCCGGTTATTTAATTTAGTCTTCATCCTGTAATACTGTGGTAGAGTCATGTCAATGTAACCTATCACAGAGATTTTATTCCTGCCTTCAATTGCATTTCTGCCTATTTTTTCTTGCTTTAGCAGCTCTCTCTCACTGCAGATTCAAGGGTGCATATGCGCTCCCATCAGACCATGTGGTAAGCCTTCTCATTACTGCCTGATACTCCCCCCCTGCCTGCTGGAAGCAGTCCTGCCCTTATCATGGCCTCCGAAGCTGCTGCACCTTGGCATGTTCAGCGGTGCACTCCGAGTAGGGGTGTAAATCACAGCCTTCATGACGATACGATACGGTATCGATTTCTTAAATCAGGGATTCGTTTTTTTTCGATACTTAAGAATTCCCCACGATACGATGCGATTCGGTTCGATTAGATTTTTTCCAATTACTTTTCCACTACTATTGTGTTATGGAGCTAGGGCATTGCACGGGGCCAGCGATTAGATTCTTAAGAATGCCCCACGATACGATGCGATTCGATTAAATCGCCGGCCGATACATCGATACATTTCGATTTTATTTACATCCCTAACTCCGAGCCAAGCGAGCAGACCCAGGTGCAGAGGAGGATGTGGAGGAGCATAAAGCCTCAAACTGTTTGAAGAGGGGATAAGGGCTAGCCCTGTCATTTAGGTGGGAAAAGTTGACCCCCAAGTTAGCGCCTCTATAATAGGCCACTCACATTTCCTGGATATTTACAACACCTACATGGATATATTTTATGACAACAGCAATACCATCACTAAATTCCACCCATTTCATCCATGTCTAAAAACAGGCTAATGCAACACGGGAAACTTCTCTAAAATCTGGTGCTTATTGAACAGATACAGTAATGATGCGTAACGCAGCATAGTCTTTATCTGGCCCGTTACTGTTGTTTGCTGCAGAGTGCAGACGGTAGCTTTTACTGCAGTCTGTAGTTTGAAATATCATTATGCATTTGGACGTTTGGCTCAACCGTTATCAGCAGTGCACATTCTAAACAAACCGCTAAGAAAACATGTTATATGAAAATATGCCAACTGTGTGTCATTCCTTGCACATTTTCGCCATGAATGCTGAGCCATCTGTCCAAATGCAACACTGAAGTCATTCAAAGCAAAATGTGAACTCTGTAACTCAGTCATAAAAACTTCATATTAAATCAACTGTGCATTTCAGATGCATGCCAAGTGCATCATTTACATGATTTTTACCCTTTCATGTTGGGCCGTGTGACTGTGGTAGATCAATGTAGATTGAGTGTATGTGAGTGTAATCCTGAGGGAACAATGGCCTGGCCAGACCCTGTAATCAGAATGGCGTTACAGGTCCTCCCTTTGGGCCCTTTCTGCCGATATATTTTAAGGTGCCAACGCTTGAAAGTAGATTTGAGTATAAATGAAAGTATAACTAAGTAAATTCATGATGCAAGTACAACACTAGTACATGATATTAAATAGTTGCTATTCCGCTGTACCTAATGAGCATTTTAAAGGGACACTGTGCAGGAAATGGTCAAAAAAGGTACTGCAACTATGCTGCTCATTGAAACTGAGCTGCCTATTGCCAAATTTGATCTTTACATGAAAGTTTACTAAGTAATAAACACATATTTTCTAGTATGGTCCAAGTACAGTCATTTTTGCAGCTAAAAATGGCTATTTTTGGAAATTCGGACCATGGAGAAGATCCCCCTTTTCATGTATGAAAAGTGCAATTTTTCCAGTCATAATGAATACTTAGAATTTGATGCTGGTGGTAAGTATTCATAAAAAAGGTAACATTAGTGAATGGGCAGCATGAATTCTGGAAATAAACAACTAAAAATCTCACACAGTGTCCCTTTAACTTTTATTTTACTTCTACTTTTACCATACACCTCTGCTTATATATGGTCCTTGACATGAGCAGTGAGAAGACAAATCCAAGACCATTTGGCCGCGAGGTGAGACAACCGCAGAATACACTGGCAGGGAACGCTGTGCCCTGACCCCCTGGGCACATGTCTGAGTTTACTGTGCTGTCTGGCTGCCACAGCAGAAAGGCGGGGTTTGGGGATGGTGTGGGGCGGAGGCAGTGGAGTGTTGGGATTGGACACAAAGTGGAGTTGTCCAGTGTTTTGTGTTCACAGTGAGATTTCAGGTGAAGAGACACGTTTTCATTTCTCCCATCAGCTCGACTGTTGGTGTTTATATCCAGAGCAATACACTTCATCTTGTCTTAGCGAAAGCCCTCTTTACTGATAACCTTTCTGTTCCATGACCATATCTTCAAAATGGACAAGAGTTGTTCGTGAGGGAATGTCCCCACATACATTGACCTTAATTGTTCAGTTAATTGTAATCAGCTAACCTCTAATGGAGAGAACCATAAAAGCCAATTTAAAAAAAAAAAAAAACATTTTCGTGAGAGCCATACCATTTAAAAACAAGGAATACAATTAAAACCATGCGTTTCAATTAAGCCCAACAAATTTAGAGTGTACTGTCAAGTTATTACTTTTATTGATAACTGGTAAAAGTATAGGGTTGCCAACTGTCAACTTCAGTATGGTGGGGGAATGAGGGTCCTCCCCCGATCATTTTGGAGGCTATTTCTTAGATGTAATTTCCAGCATTTTAATGACCTGTGTCCCGTTTCAGCTCAATACTGAACACATTCTTTTATTTATAAATATGGCACAATTCTGTATTTCAAAGGACAGTTGGCAACCCTGAGCCAGATACAATTCCCAAAAGAGCCACATGCGGCTCTAGAGTCATAGGTTCCTGACCCCTGCTCTAATGCAAGAGCCATTAAAACCTGATTTACAATCTTTTCACCTTTTCATCCCACACCCTCCCCATTGGGTCATTCCTTTCTCTGTTGTTTCTCATGTGTAGCTACGTCTGTAATTACTGCTCTTGAGGAAGCAACACATCTGCTGCACCTTGACAAGGCAGACTTGGCACCTTGCCTGGCTGCTCAGTAGGACGGGGCCCTACAGTACCTAACAGCTGTTTGCCGTGGATGGAGGAGGAGGAGGAGGCCAGGCTTTTCACAGCTACCTTTCAATTAGACCGGAGGGAGAGTAGGGCCAAACATGGGAAAAGTGCTGTTAGAACAGATGACAATAGATTGGAAAAATATGCCTCAGGTGGTGCTGTGCATACAACACGTTATAGGCATGCATGTGCTGACAAAGGAGCTTAAATTGTAGGGAATGAAGCTCGAAGACATTTCATCTCTTTCAACTGATGGATTTCTTAGGTTCAAATTCTGATGTGATGTGGGATAGAAAGTACTGTGCACCTTTTAGGCCAACCCCTTTTCACATGACAATTGCCACATGCCAAGGTGTGATTTGACCTGACTAAGGCCCTTGATAACGGTGGCCTGGATGAATGTGAATCTTCATAGGCATATAAACGGACAAAGGCATACTGTATGCTGGTTGGAAAGTGTTCAAACCGTGTTTGGGGGTGGTTGCAAATACTGATGTGAATGTCAAAACAGTGCAGTAATGTTCAGTGCAAAACATTGAAAGCTACATGTACATGGGATCAAAATAGCCTGTCAAGGCAAATACAGGAACACACCTTTCCTTTGATCTGAATCAATATCTGAGTGCAGGTGATTTCTGGATCTTCCCCAGACCATCATGCCACGCTGGAGGTTTGATTTCCTGCCTGACTGTTGTATTCCAATCTCACTTGTTTGTCTTACCTGAGGTCTATGTGTATATGAGTCTATTGTTTTCCCCCAGGGCAGGTTGATGTGGGGGGATTTATTTTGGTCATGCACAGGAAGGAAGTCTGAGTGAGAGAAGGGGACAGCCACGCCAGATCAAACAGGCAGGGCTTAATGTCATGCAACTCCCAGCCAATCAGTCATCAGAACAATAGGCCTCTGTCAGACAGGGTGGAGATGAAGATAGACACGAAGGTGAAACGTGTAGAGACTCAGGGGCAGCCGTTTTGTTGGCTTGAGGTTGAGTGAACAGGGCCTCCAACACCAACGTCGAGATCGCAGAATTACTCCCATGTTTGTCCGACCTGACCTCTCTGAGGCTTTCTCTCCACATATCTGTCTTTGGATGTGAGTGCTGTGCTCATAGAGAGCGTTCCCTGAAGAGGAATGCAAGGCCACGTGGCAGTGCACTTGGCTCAGCACAGGCTCATTGCTATCTGGAGGAAAATGAATAAATACTCTGAAATAAGATGTAATTTTTTTTGTATTGCTGCTGTGTTTCGCATAGGGACACAGAGAGTTTAAATGAAAGTTGAACAATTTTAGATAATATATGTGTTTTTACATAGAAATGATCAAGCTATTGTTGTGTCAAAAGTATTGTGCCTTTGTTTCTGTGAAGTGTGAAGTCAGAAGTTACAGCATTGTTTGTGTTGCTTGAAGTTAAACAGTAAAACAGTTAACAGTAAAACAGTAGCTGAGAACCTCTTGTAATTAATGACTTATGGTAAAAGTCAGAGATTCTTTAATAGAGATATGGCAACATAATAGGTTTCTATGGGCACCTAACGCGACCAGGTTCCGGTCTGCCTAAAGGGGCGTGTCATAATGCTCCTACAATGAATAGAACAGTCCTTAGATCTGCCTAGGTCTGCCTAAGGGGGGCCATAATAGAACCAGGAAACAATGGGCCAATGGAACCTCTCTCTCTCTACTCTCTCTGGTAAAAGTAGACTTCCTTCTGTACTGTCCCAGAGTGACGAACACGTGTAAAAGGATTACTGAATGGTGCCCATTTACTTCATCTCTTGCAACCAGACTGGAGGTAATAAGCCAGTCAAAGGGGGCCAGCAGCATATACATAAGATCTGCTGTATGCTGTGGATTCAGGGTGCGCTAAAAAAACGTATTCTTAGGAGAGACTTTTATCTTGTTTGGGCAGTAGTGTACCTTGGCTTAGTCCCAGTATGTTCCTGGCACCTTCTGCTGTTATTGGTTGTGTTCATTAATCAGAACCTCAGGAGAATTAGGCCTATGTTTTCCATGTTCCACTTTTCATTCCCAGTTTATGTTTACAATGAATCTTGAAGGGAGATGACCATCTTTAAACATCATGTGATAGGACAAGAACCAGACTGCTTACACAAGCTTATTTTTCACTAAGGGGCTTAGTGTGTGTGTTTTGATTATGGTGGAAATGATATTGTGATATTGTGACATTTGAATCCGTACCTTGTACCATCTTTCATCCTCCATTTCCTGAGTTACCTAAATTTAGACTCTTCACCCTACTTCAACCCCCCACCCCTCCCCCAATCCTTACTGTGACCAGTCCATTACTGAAACGGCTCCCTTTCCCCCCACCCCTACCATGTGCCATAAGCACTTTATTATACAACGGATCCATAGACCCCTCATCTGGTCATTTTGTACAGAGCTATTTCAAATGGGAGAGGATAATGTTTTAAGTTTGAATATTTGGTTCTAACTCTGCCCAATGGCTAATGCTTGGTCGCAACATATGATGTGACATAGAATGTTTGGTCGTTTGGCGTGTTTGGACTTGTCATCGTTCAACCCCCTCCCTTGTCCTTCCCCTGCTTGCTTGTCTGGCAACCAATGAAGCTTTACTCTTCTGGAATATCAAACCCATATGTAACTTGTAAGGAAATTATTATTGAGCGAAAGCTTACAGATGTCTATGGCCAGAGTAACAGACACCCATCCTCACACTTAGTGATGGTTTGGTGGATGTCGGAATTCACTGCCAACTTCAGCTTATTCAGGATCCCTCATACTTTTAAAGATCAAAATGATAGTAAGATACATTCATTCATCAGTGGGATTAAAGTCTTTCAGCTGACCCATATACTACTAAACAGCTAAAATGTATCAAGTCATAAATTCAGATGATATACTTGCGTAATGTCATGACATTGCCGTGATATGCACTGGCGGTGTGAAAGCCTCTTTTTACTCTTCTGCATCTTCTCATCGTCATTATTATTTGCCAGTCCATATGTTGCTAGGGGTTCTGCTTTCCTTCAAAACTAGCAGTGCTAAAACATTTTTCTCTTGTCAAAAACAGAAGCAACTTGCTATAGGTGCTGTTTCCACACAGCAGGATATTTTAAATGTGGATATTTTTTTCTCCTGTTTACATTGTTTTTGGCCTTCCGTTTCCACCCACATATCAAAAATCCTGCTTTAAAAATATCCCATTTAGGGTGCTGAAACGCACCTGTTACAATGGAGTTTTTATTTTTATCCACATGTTGCGTTTCCACCTTAACAGGAGAACAAATATATATAGAGACATGGAAACAGCGCCTTAGGATACCCAACAATCATAGCCCTTTGGCAGCCATACAGGTACACTGTACTATGCTGTAGCCTACATCTAGTTAATGGTTGTCATGATAGGCGTGTCCTGGCAACTTATGCCTCACTGAAGTCTTAAGGCTGAAATGACGAGATGAAAAGACTTTTATTTTCAGCAGACAAGGAATAGGATCAGACACCCCAAACCCAAAACAGGTCTGGACAAGTGCAGTTGGAGACGGTGAAAAACACACTGCAGTAGGCTATACTAACACAATATGTGCATTCACGGCTTTGTACTGTACAATGGAAAGCGTCCTCAGATGTGGAGGAGTAAGATTTGACACAACCTGTACTTTGGGTGGCATTCGTTCATTTTATCTAAATTTTCTACACTTTTATCTAAAAAGGTTTGAACTTGATTACACCGCCGTGAGATGGAATGTGAATTCAACTGTGCGTCCGATCATGTGATTCACCACTGTATGCACTGCAGCTGTGAGTCTAGATGAGAGAGAACATTTTGTTGTGAGCCATTGAACCTGCCACGGATTCCTCCACCTCAGTTACCCTGAAGGTCAAGGAGAAGGCTGAGCGTAGATAATGCAGTTAGGGAGGTTTGACATAGCATGTCATGCATCTAAAGTCAGACTCACATAATTACATTTTGGGTAGCAGACACTGGGTGCAATTGAGATCTGCAAATCAACACACACAGACGCGCGCGCTCACACACACGCGCGCTCACACACACACACACACACACACACACACACACACACACACACACACACACACACACACACACACACACACACACACACACACACACACACACACACACACACACACTGAATTGTGTTCTCTATGGCATGGGCTGCACACTATCTACCACTATCTTTTTTTCTTTACAATATCCTTGCACTTAAATACAAATTGATGCAGCTGTTATTTCAGACTGAAATTGTTACTAGCCACTAGGCTCTCGGTACTGTCATAGCAATGTTGTTATGATGTAGTTCAGTATTTTCTACAAATAGTGAATAGGCACGCCGGCGACCCCATCTGCATTAAGAGGCTACTAACAGTTTATGATGTGAATATGTTTGATTAGAATGTGTTTGATTAGAATGCTTAAATATTGTATTTGGTGTCCTGTGATCGAATAATAGGGTATGACTGTGTCCAGCATAGCCTAGGACTAGCACAGTCCAAATTCCTTTGTCCTCCCCTCGTCCCCAACAACCCGATTAAGAGATCGAAAACATTTTATAACCAAAACTGGCCTACAGGCCATTCATTGATAACAGACAGACACCACCAAAATGGTATGGTAACATAAAAATCAAAATCAACTTTTTAATGAAATGAAGCCCTTGTTATTGATTCTTCCATGCTGTTAGCCTTGACCTGCCTCACGTGACCACGAGTATGTGCTACTGTATGCAGTCTTGTTGTCATGTGCCTATAGTATGTGATCACCAAGAATGTGGGCTCCCAAGTGGATGGACTGTCAAGTCAAAATCCTATCAAAATTGTACAGGTGTGCTGTACATTTGTGACATATTATTTACAAATCCATTGTGTGTTGTAAGTCGCTTGGGATAAAACGTAATAAAAAAAAACATCATAACGTAATGTCATTTAATTGTACAACGGCAAGTCTGCCTTTCCAATCCCACATTCCTGTTATGGGCTCTGTCAGCCTTGAACAAGCCTGTGGTTTATTTTTGGACCATGGTAGCTGATTGTTCATGTGAGTACTCTGGCATACCGATTTAATTGAATTATAGGGATGTGGGATGGCAGATTGGAGTAGATGGGGTTTGACTACAGGCAGTCCGGATAGGGTCAAAGGGGCTTAGCGCCAAGGGCAGGCGGACAAGCACTAGGTCCATCTGCCAGTCTACTACTATGGCCGCCCACTTTTTTTGTGTGTGTGTTACACTTAATTCTTTGGCTTCTAGCAATTAGCCAGCCTTTCCTGCAGTTAAAAAAAGTTCCGTTTTGCTGAAAAGGAGCAAGGTAGAGACACTAGCTTAATGTCTATTTCATAAGATGGTGCTTATACCTGCTTTGAATGCATTGAATCTAAGGTGCCTGAAAGTGCCTTTCCCAGAAAATGCTGTATTTCTTGGATGTAATTTCCTGCATTTTAATGTCCCGTGTCCCATTTCAGCTCAATACGGAACCCCTACTTTCATTTATAAATACAGCATGATTCCGTATTTCAAGGGACGGTTGGCAACCCAGTGTCAGCGTACTGAGTTGACCCTCAGAGAGTTCCATGCAGCCTGCCCATGTTTCTGTAAACACACTCTGTGCTGTCTCTTAAACGAGTTCAACTGCACTCCAAGACAACCAGCCAGCAGCCAGACTTGAGATCTCTGACCACAGCTGCATTGGAGATGAAGGCCCCCTGGGCACTCACAGCCTTTTTAAAGATCCTCACTCAGCTGCTCACTTTATCCCTTTGCAAATGAGGACGGCCCACAATCCTGCCCGCCTGCCTACCCACAACAGTGATGTCAGAGCTATGACAGGGATTTTAATCGATTTTCCAGTCACAGCCCAGCTGAACAAACTTCTTCCATCCCATCCCATCCCACTCCACACACCCCACCCCACCACGTCACACCACCACGACACATCTGGACAGGAGGGCAGTACATGCTGGTCCGTCACTGACAGCCAGATGTGCAATGTTTTTAACACCCAATTCTGGTGTACGTCTTTCACAATGAGAGCCTAAAACATTTTGATATGGTATGTATGTGGTAACAAGGCACGTTTAAAGGTGCACTGTGTAGGATGGTGGCCAGAGGAGGTATTGCAAATATGCTGCTCATTGAAACTGCGCTGTCTAATGCCAAATTTGATCTTTTCATGAATAAAAAATGTCTATTTCTGGAAATTCAAAATGGCACACATGGAGAAGATCCACCTTTTCATATATATGAAAAATGCAATTTTCCCTGTCATAATGAATACTTAGAACTTGATGGTGGTAGTAAGTATTTGTGAAAAGGTAACAGTCATGAATGGGCAGCATGAATTCTGGAAATAAACTGCTAAAAATATTACACAGTGCACCTTTAAAGTTCAAAATGCCATGAAGTATGACCAGAGTAAAGAGAGTGTAATTGGGCTTTGCCCTGTATAAGTTTGAAAGCTGCTGTTGAAAGTGCACATACATACAAATGCCACCTCATGTGGTCAAGCAAACTATAAGTCCCTTTTTCATTTCTGAAATCCGCCACATAGTGGCATAGAGACATACTATGATAATTTTGCACATCTCACTACACAGTGATATCAATGCAGCCCATGAAGGCAGAAGAAGGCATTAACAAAATTTTCCACGTACAAAGCAAGGCGACCTCTGGAACCGTGTCAAGTGTAATGAGATTCCATTGATGTAATTTCAACTTTATAATTTCAAAGTACAAGACTATAGTTTAGAAGCAAAATCCTCCCCACGCCCTGTCCCATCCATGAAAATCTCGTAATACAAAAAAAACCTAGATAAGAGCCAAATAGCTAGATAAGAGGCAGGTGATTGCCACACCAATAGACAGTCAATTACACCTCTTGAAGTGTGACTAATTATACTAGAAGGCTGCATAGCCAGTCACTGATTATGTTATGACCCACGGGCATGATGCATATCATACAAAATCAAGGCAAACAACATGAGCCTTGGTTCATTCCTGCAATCGAAGGAGGACACACATTTCTTGTGTGCATTTGTGTTAGAGATGGAATGAGAGAATGTGTGTGTGCGTGCCTGTTTATGTGTAAAGCTTTGTCGACAGAAAATAAGCCAGGGAGAGAGTGCGTAAGTACTGTTTGTTTCTGCTTCCACAAAAGTGAGAATGCATCAGTGTGTGAGAGAGAAATGTGTTGCAGCAAAGTTTCTCCGGTGTGGAGATCCAGCTGAGCTGGCTCCAAGTCCTGACTCCGGAGCCGGTGGGTGTTGGACTGGCAAGCAGGGCAGGATTATAGGAGGGCCCCATGGGCCCCGTGGCCAAGAGTTTGGAAATGGCCCCCCCTTGGACCATTTTCCCTCTAATTGCCGTCCCTGTTCCCACCCCCTACCCCCGCCCAATTCATATCACCCTTCCCTCTCGGCTCTCGTCAGATAAGCCCTATAACAGTGCTAGTAGTCATAACATATCACAATTCGCATCAACATTGGCATCTGCATTGAGTTTGCAAAGGGCCCCCACCCAAGCCCCTGGAGCCTTGGGCCCCTGGCCGCCGGCCCCACTGGCCCGGTCCATAAACGCCCCTGCTGGCGAGTATTGAGTGGCACCTCAGGCCTGCGCTCCAGTCCACAGGTCCTGGTAGAGGGATATAAATACCTAGCACTCACTGCAGCTGTCGTCTGGGGAACATGAGAGGAGCTGGAGAGCTGCTCGGGAAGTGCCACCTTTCTTTTTCTCTTGCTGTCTTTCTCTCTTGAACTTTCTCTCCGTTTCGTTATTTTCTCATGTTTTCTGTTCTACCTCTTACCACCAGTCCCCCCCCCCCTTCTCTCTCCTCTCTCCCTTCTCTCTCCTCTCTCTCTCTTTCTCTGTCTCTCTCTGTCTCTCTATGTCTCTCACATGTTTCATCCCCTCCCCTCTCTCCTATGGGTCCCTTGCATCTGGTTAACGGAAATGATTTTAAATAGCCACACGCTGACAGCTTGAGCTGTTTATGTTCCTCCAATCTGGGCAAGTGAGTTGGATGTGGATCTCTGATATCTCTGATAGTGCCTGTTTCCTGTGGCACCAGCATGCCAGTAGCTCTGCCAAAGATCAACTGAAATGACTGGCAGTTGGAGACAACAGGTGATGGATTGTTACATCCTGAGTGAGGCCAATGATATGGATACACTGTCTAAACAATGTACACGTTGCATTGTACAGGCTACTGCTTTAAGTTCATTTAAACACAGAAAAGTGTTGTGTCCAGCAGTGTTAATTTCGTCAGCTTTTTTTGATTTAGTCTTAGTCTTAGTCACAATGACGAAAATCAATTTTAGTCTTAGTCATATTTTAGTCATTGCCTTCCCAATTTAGTCTTAGTCTTAGTCAAAATGACGAAAATCAATTTTAGTCATAGTCAAATTTTAGTCATTTTAGTCATTTTAGTCAACATTTCAAATTTTAGTCAACATTTCAATTTTTTGTCATTTTAGTCAATATTGTGTAAAATAAATAACCTACAATGGCTATTGTTATTTCACAAAGTATTACTAATGTTGCCTATTGCAGCAAATATTCACCTTGTTACTTGGTCATTTTCCACCAAAACCCAAATCAGTAATTTCAACATCATAGAGCAAAAGAGCATCACACACACACACACACACACACACACACACACACACACACACACACACATCCAAGTGCAGGCTGCTCTCTCTCTCTCTCTCTCTCTCTCTCTCTCTCTCTCTCTCTCTCTCTCTCTCTCTCTCTCTCTCTCTCTCTCTCTCTCTCTCTCTCTCTCGTGCATTAGAAGCTGCTGCATATTATATTTCATTTTGAGTTTGATCACGGAGGAAGCGACATGCTCTTCTTCACCTGACCGCGGGACTTAAAGCCTGCAGATTGCCAATGCCGGTGTTCTGTCGAGATGTGTTGCCTCGTCGAGATGAGCGACCGGTCGCCCTATTCGATAGTGGCGTTCTATCGATTTGCGATGCCTCATCTAAATGAGCGACCTTGACTTTCCGCGGAAGGCGTTTCAATCGGTCCACGTAGGACTGTTTTAATAACCACTACTTTGTTTATTTCACGGATAGGGGTGTGCAATCGTTCGTGCGGAGTTTAATAAGAACGTGCGGCTGCTGACCACTTACAAACCGTGAGCCTCTCGTTTGAGCAAGTTAAGAAACGTAGGCCTACCATATGAAAGAGACTGAGTTGAGTTTGCGCAAATACTGGAGAAAGTGTTTGGGATCAGGGCCTGGCTACGGGTTGTTTAATGCAGTCATTTGCTGTTGGTTTGGTTTCAATGCGACGTGGGCTCGCAAGGCAAATTGCCACATGAAATCATGTGCTATGGGGATAAAAAAGCGCGCGTTTTAGATATTCCCAGATATACAGTGCCCTCCATAATTATTGGCACCCCTGGTTGAGATGTGTTAAAAGCCTTAAAATAAATTCAGTGTTTATTGCAGAAGAATACTGTCACACTGAAAATTGTAGGAAAATGTAGCCTTCAACTCAAATGAATTGTAAGAAAATAAAAAAATCCCTGACTAAAAAATAATTATTTTTCATTAAATCACCTGTTCCACAATTATTGGCACCCTTAACAATTCCCAGGAAATAAATATAATTGAAGCATTTCTGTCATTTCTAAAGTAGTTTACAAAGTTTACCAGAGTATGTAGGAACATTTAATTAGTAATTCATCACTTCCTGTTTCCCTGGGGTATAAATATGACGTGACACCGAGGCCATTTCTCTTATCCACTCTTAAACATGGGAAAGACAAAGGAACACAGCATACAAGTGAGATGTGCGTCGACCTTCACAGGTCAGGCAGAGGCTACAAGAAGATTGCCACTCAACTGCAGCTGCCCATATCCACTGTGAGAGGAATAATTAAGAAGTTCAAAACAACTGGAAACAGTGGTAAACAAGCCTGGACGAGGACCCAAGTTTTATTTTGCCACCACGAACAGTGAGGAGGATGGTAAGAGAAATCAAAAGATCTCCAAAGCTCACTGTTACAGAATTACAACAAATGGTAGCATCCTGGGGTCACAAAGTCTCCAAATCAACCATCAGGCGCTGTCTACACGCCAATAAGCTGTTTGGGAGGCATGCACGGAGAAAACCTTTCCTCACTCACAATCATAAACGCAAGCGTCTGGAGTTCGCCAAGCGGTATTGGGGCTTCAACTGGGACCGTGTGCTTTGGTCAGATGAGACCAAGATTGAGCTTTTTGGCAACAAACACTCTAAGTGGGTCTGGCGTACCACGAAAGATGCGCATGCTGGAAAAGCACCTCATACCCACTGTGAAGTATGGGGTGGGTCAGTGATGCTGTGGGGCTGTTTCGCTTCCAAAGGCCCTGGGAACCTTGTTAGGGTGCATGGCATCATGAATGCTTTGAAATACCAGGACATTTTAAATAAAAATCCTATTGCCTTCTGCCCGAAAAGCTGAAGCTGGGTCGTCACTGGGTCTTTCAGCAAGACAATGACCCTAAACATATCGCCAAATCTACACAGAAATGGTTCACCAGACACAAAATCAAAGCTCCTCCCATGGGCCATCTCAGTCCCCTGACCTCAACCCCATTGAGAACCTGTGGGGTGAGCTGAAGAGGAGATTACAGAGGAGAGGACCCAGGTCGAAAAGAGGAATGGCTGAAGATCCCTCTTTCTGTCTTTTCCCATCTTGTGAAACATTATAGGAGAAGATTTGGTGCTGTTTTGTTGGCAAAAGGGGGTTGTACAAAATATTAACACCAGGGGTGCTAATAATTGTGACACACATTATTTGATGTCAAATAATTATTTCTTTAAGTGGGATTTTTTCCCCACTGAATAAATGCACTTGTATTGAAGGTTGGATTTTTCTCTTTTTTCCATTAAGGTCCCATATTATTTAGAAAAAAAATAAAATAATTGGAAGCTAAAAAACACATCTCAACCAGGGGTGCCAATAATTATGGAGGGCACTGTATAGCGTATTGTGGCTTTGTTTTGGCAGATGTCTGTCTTTTAATGACCGGAATCATATTTTCATAACATCCCCACCCCAGTGCATTTATTACCATGTTCAGGCATTTTACAATGCAGTCGGTTCAAATTCTTGAGTGAAAAGGGTGAAGGGAGCATTTTGACAGCTCAATCAGAGGTGGCGATTTTTTCAATTTTGCAATGGTGGCGATTTTCCATTTTGCAATGAGAACGCCTCCTCTACATAAATAGTCTTTTCTGATCAATGTTACAATGTTCGAGGCTGAGTGTGTGAGCGATTATGGTTAGGCAACAAAGAATGTTCGAGGCCACGCTATTTCGCAGATTTCCCCATGATCTGCTGGATGATCCACGCTATCTCAATTACAGTAACGCGAGTTAAGCAGTACACCTCTGCCGTTTTCCCCCGTAACTTTCAGTCCATGACAGTCGGTGGACAGGCTGTAGGCTAACTAGGCTACTATGGGTGACTGGTGGTAACTGCGCTGCAGTTTGAGTCATTAAAGTTGACAGTCTCAGGGGGATCCTGTCGTAACTTGCGGTCTCACAATTCGATGGGCAATCACCCGCGAAAACCACCGCGAGGGTGTGCGCATGCGTGCGCATGCTCAGTAGCGAAGAGAATCACATTTCGACGGGTCGCTCATATAGACAGGACACCGGCAGTGGGAAGACCAGACATCCCAAGTCTGCATGAAGTTCAAGAAGTCTCCCTGATAGTGGCTTCCCGATGACCACGAGTCAGATAAAATACTGCTGATGGTAGACTATGCAAGTTAGCGGTTTTTGTTTTCAATTGGCAATGCGAGCAGAGAACGATAATGACTCGTGCGGCATGTGTGGAATAGGCTTAAATAGATTGCGCGAGCACGCTTCGTATGCCCTGCAAAAGTCCCAGGAAAAATAGTTAGGCAGGGGGGGTATGCGGACTGGACGATAGAAAGGACACGCACATACAAATATTTAAACACTAATGCTGTTTTGTTTGTCGGGGATGTCGAGGCTCGATAAGCATGACCTGGAAAGAGTTTTTGGAACTTAGGAAGACGCTGAAGACGCACGGAAAAGCTGTCGACTTCCTTGGGTCTTTTAGCGTTGCTCTCGACGAGAACAAGTTTCAAATCTCAACAGTTTAAAACTCCTTAGCGATCGCCCATCCATTGATTCTTTTCAAAACTGGGCTACAGTAGCCGTGCCTCTGTTACATTAGACAGGCCAACTTTCCCCCTGCTGGCGCGCGCTCCCGCGGTGACTGATTTAAATACATTCACAAATCCGACCTTCATGATTTGCTTGCTGCCTACTGATATGGTTAAACAACGAATATAGCAAACATTATTAAAAAAGAACAGACAACGAACTAAGACAGCCTAAGTGAAAAGGAGAATAGTGGAAGCTCGAGGAGGTTTAGAATGACAGTATCAGAGGAGGATTGGCGCGACTGTCATTACCTACTGCAGAAACACATGTCTTCGTCATGGATAAGAGGGTTGTTGAACATGTTTCAAAATGAACACTTCCCTCAACGTCGGCTATTTTTTCTCTTTCTCTGGGAATGTTTTAGGACCTAAACTCAACTTAAATGGACTCACTGAACTACTAGGCTACAGAACTACTGACTGAGCCGCGCCATGCATTGGCTGCCAGCAGATACAAGCGAGGCGACACAGCGTGAGCGCGCAATCACCTATGAAGTTCAAGACACTAGGCCTATATTACAATTACAAATTACAAATTATTTATGAATAATTATATATTTTTAATGTCCATTCGTCCATGGCTTGTAAATTTCGTCTCGTCTTAGTCTCCTTGACGAATATATTTTCGTCATATTTTGATTTACTTGAGGCAATTTTTAGTGCGTCGTCGTCTCGTCATCGTCAAGGGAAAAAGGGGCGTTGACGAAATATTTTCGTCATCGTCGTGGTTGACGAAATTAACACTGGTGTCCAGTCCGCATTGACAGCACATTTGTCTTTAAAATGTGTACCGATGACCAAGGGCCAGTTAGTGGTTAGCAACTGCAAAGATGATAGATTCAGATAGATCAGAACAAAGTGCCTTCCAGCCAGACTAAAGTCTTTCCACTGATCTTCTCTTGGGGTATCTTGTGACTCCGAGGCTCTGACCCACATGTTGCATTTTGTGTGTGGCGTGTGTGGTGTGTGCGTGTGTGCGTGTGTGCGTGTGTGTGTGTGTGTGTGTGTGTGTGATATGTGTTTGTGATTTGTGTGTTTGGACAGAGTGTGGGGGGTCCTGGGAGGTGTGGAACCCAGGTGGTCCAGAGGTGTGAGAGCCATAGGGGGCCTACAGGAGTGATAATGGGGAGT
>NC_085866.1:17447314-17457314 GCF_034702125.1 Engraulis encrasicolus | reverse complement strand
TGTCTTTTTTATAGAAGATACAAAGAATTCAGATGGAAGCCCCTCTAAATCCACTTTATCAGTAAAAGTTACCTTTTGAGTAAAATGCCTTTTTTATCAGGCATTCATATTTAAGTACTAACCTACTTTTATTTGAAATCTCACGATACATCATTAGTGAAAAATATGTGTTAATTTTTGTTAGCTAGTAAAATCAGTTAAATCAGTGACAATGACAATAATGGACTACAGGTCATGTTCTGATTGGCTGTTTGAATATAGAGGCTTTTGCTGCTAAAGGGAAATGGTTTCATAGGATTTTGATGACAATCAATATTTTAGACAAGATGTTTTTTCTGTATGTTTTTTCTTTACAAAAATATTTCATTTATACATACTAGATGTAGGCAGGATTCACACAATCACGTTAACTCGATTTTCATGGAAATGCCATTTAGAGGGTCTTGCATCTGAACTCTTCACACAAAGAGGTTGTATTGACACAAAAAAGTGTTGAGCGAGGGTGGAAAACTGAGTTTATGAGCAGAGAGGAACTGGAGGAAAGAGGAAAAAAACAGAAAGAAACAATGAAGTGACTGAAAGAAAGGAATTGGACAGAGAGATATCAGAGCTCTTGTCTGAGAGCCCGGGGGCCCTTGTGTGGGCCCTGGGTGCTTGTGAATGGTTATGAGGGAAGGAGAGGGCCTTGTGAAAGGCTGTGATAGGAAAGTCAACAGACAGATTCCACAGCCCAGGAATGTGGCAAATGTGTGTGTGCATGCGCCTGTCTGCTTTGACAAGGTGTGAGTCGAAAGTCTTTGTAGGCTGAAAGGGGTGGAATGGAGCCCATAGTAGAGAGAGTGAAAGAGAGAGTGGGAAGAAAAAAAGTGTGTTTGTGTATGTTCTTGCATATGCACGAGGTCAGATGTGCGTTAAAGAGGTTGTGTATGTGTGTGTGTGTGTGTGCGCGTGTGCATAGTGTCTGTACAATACTTGTATAACGCGCCATGTGTCTACTAGTGGTGCATTAGCAGTGACCAGCAAGAAAATTGACCCCCTAGTCACGAGCAGACATACCTTTGAAAGTGGACTAATCTTACCTGCCCAAAACTGCAGTGAAGGGGTCAAGCCGAGTGCGCGTATTCAGTGCCTGGGGGTGATGCATTCTGTTACACATTCCTTCGCTCCTTTGAGTCTATAAAAACCTCATGGGCTGAATGCTGTGGCCCTCCGCTCATGTGCTCCGGAGCCTTCGGTGTGTAGCATGGACCGCTATGGTCTGGTCTCCATTCTCTCATTCTCCCTTTCATGATGTTCTGGAATCACATTGCATTGCATTTCGTTTCACGTTTTCATCCAGAGCAACTTGAACAAATTCATCAGTTATCAGACGCATACACTAATGTGGGTACATACAGAGTATAGAGGCGTAACCTCAGCTAGCAGCTTGGTTCACGAGGTAAATAGGTACACTGTTGGAAGGAGAATGGCTGTCTCCTTAGTTAGCCATAGCCTGCGATGCTGGTTATGAACATGATTATTCATCCTTGTGAGTCCCTAATTATGTCTATTATGACGTTAGAGTTGCTGACCTTGACCCTGACCTTAGCCCTGAGGTTGAGGCCAAAACTGCTAAGACTTCTTTACAAAATTCCTGACAAGTTAAAAAAAAAATAGACTTTGTACACATTCCGTATGGTAGTCAGTTGGGGGTGGGAGGTGTGAGACCAGAAGTGGTGATAGCACAGAGGTGTGAGAGTCAGAGGGGACCTGTATGGGTGGTAATGGGAAGTTCTAACTTCCACAGCGTGTTAGGAGGCAACATGAAGGTTGCTGACCCCCCTACCCCTCCCTCCCCAAACACACACACACACACACACACATTATAACATTATATTGTTGAGAGAACTCTCAGACATCTGGACATTCAATGATTTTCTGTTTGAATGCCTTTGAGTAGCACAGGCCTGAAAATGCATGATTAGGTTGTTGAATGAGAACTGATTTCATTGCAACCTTGCAAGTTTGTCAACAAGTGGCTGGCAATGTGACCTCGTTGTGACACAATTTTGTAATAGGGCCCATGAGGGATTTTTTTTTATCAGTTAGAGAAGGAGAAGAATTCTACACAGTATAGCTCCCTCTCCTTTGTCTCCAGATGGCCCTCTAGTTTAGGCCTGTAAGGGCATGTCTCTGTCTTTGCCACAGACTGAATCTCAGCCCTCTGCTACTCTCTAGGAGTGGTTTCTTCCACCCCTGTATATAAGTACTTTTTCTAGCTTCTACAATTTTCAACAATTCTGTTGTATGCTTAGATTTCTATACTGAGGTTTTTATGCTTCCTTATTCCAATGTTTTTTATGTTACAGAGAAACTATCCTTAGCGAAATATACCAGAAAATAATGATTAACCCATTGCTTCGCTTAAGGCAAGTGCAAAAAGAGGGTGCTGAATGCCTGAGCCCTTTTAAAGAAAAAAGCTGCCCTCAGCCTATAAAAGCCTAAATATCACATAAAAATATGCACTAAGTTGCCTTTAAATGCTAAGACCCTCATCTGTCAAATATGCACTAAGTTGCCTTTAAATGCTAAGACCCTCATCTGTCATTAGAATGTGTTCAGTGATCTCAAACAAACAGACATTTCTAATAAAGTAGTCTCAAATCTCATGAGCCTGAATTTTGTGTAACGCAGCTCCAGGCGCCAGGGCCAATGTTGCGCAACGCAACATCAAGCATCAATGGGTTAAGTACCATGTGCTAGCTAGGTTGCTTGGGAACAGCATTTTCCTAAACACTTTCCCTGGCCATTGTCATCACTTGTGACCCCCCCCAGCCAGGTCTCGTTCTGGTGAAGTAAGCATCACAGCTCTGCAAGACGACACACTTTGTCTCGAGTCACCTCTGGAGGCACAGTGGTGTCTGAAGGGGGCCATTATGGAAGGTCTATGAAGGGCTGAGTGCTGCACGGCGACATTATGGGCAGACCATGCGCATCACCACACCAGGAGATGAGCGCAGCGTATACCCGCCCACTCACTCACTCACTCACTGACTTGCTTCAAAGGATTTCTGCCCGTCAGCGTTTTCCTTTTGAAAAAGGCCCGGGACTGTTGTTGTAGGCCAGCGCGGCCCAGGGCAGCAGGGGATTTGGCCAGGAGATCAAGTTCTTACAGTGAGGGAACCCTTTAAATGGGAGCCCGTCGCTGATGGAGACGCTGGAAATGAGAGCTGGCGAGCCGTGGTGATGGAAAATGCAGCGCAGGGCATTGTGCCAGCCCGCCCCGCTCAGAAAAACACAACGGCCCGGGAACCTGGAGACCCTCGAATGGGCCGACAGGTACCCCTGAAGTTCACCTGCACCGAAACACATTTACAGTGCCCTGTTGTCAAGCTGGCAATATTTATTGTGCCATACATGTTGGGAATAGCACTTCTGGCAAAACCATAATGTGACAGGGGTGCTGTTGCACAGTGCTTAGTGTGACAGTACCATATATGGTCAAAGTGTCTGCAGGGACCCAGGTTCAAATTCAGCCTAGGACATTTCCCAACATTACCCCATCTCAATCTTCCATTACACACACAGAATATAGGTCATATTTGCAAACTTTAATTTCTATTCCATTGTATGTGGCAATATGGGTCTGTGTGCGTGCTTCTGTTTTGGGGTGTGCATGTGTAGTTCAGTTATAGGCAAAGGCTATGTCAGTTGCTTGATACTGGGATGTTTCCTTATTGTAGAACCCTAAGAGAATAATGAGAAACATGAAAATCATTACAAAAAAAACTCTTCAAGAACTCTTTGCTGTGTAGAAGTGGTGTATAGAGGTGTTCGCTAGCTTGCCCGCTAGCCCTCTCAAGAGGTCCTGGGTGCACAGAGAAGTCACTGTTCCTCCTCTCTTGCCTGACAAATCTGTAGAAATGAATGTCTTCACTGTTCGATCACAGAGAACACAATAAACGAATGATTGTGTGCGGTTAGAGCTCAGCCCAGAACCTGTTCTCTTATCTAGAGCCAAAAGCTAAACCATAATCATTCCGTGCCTGTTTTATGTAGGCCTCAAAGACATTTAATATTGTCCTTATTGAGGGCACCTCATGACCTGGTCTGATGACATGGCTTCTGCGTGATGCCATCATGAATTTGTTGTAGCCAGCACATTTGAAGCATTTCAAAAAAGAGGAACAAGGAATTCGTTTTCCCATACAGCTGAGGAGCTTGCAGGTTTTTATTTGCACTGTTGTGAATCATCACGATTAGTTTTCTGAATTCAGTGGAAACTCGTATGACTTAATGCTCATTCATCCAGGTCAACAAGTTTGTTGTCAGCAACTGGACTTCATTTTGGAACTTGAAAGACATTGCCTTCCTTGTCCAATGGGCCTCATCAGTTGTGGTTGATGTGTGCAGAAGGGGGTTATACTGTTTATTTCTCAGACCCTTCCCTTACCCACTTAACCTTAGAATTTCATTCAATAGCAGCAATGGCAAATGGCAAATTGTCTTGTAATGCTGTAATGCTTGATACAACAAGAGTGACATTCATGAGGGCTGTGCATGTGCTTAGGAAGTCACGTCAACAAGCCTTGGTCTTTGGTGTAGTGAGCAACTATCTTTCTTGCTCATTCTTACAAGCTACAACATAATGTTCCATGCCATGCTCTCTCTCTCTCTCTCTCTCTCTCTCTCTCTCTCTCTCTCTCTCTCTATCTCTCTCTCTCTCTCTCTCTCTCTCTCTCTCTCTCTCTCTCTCTCTCTCTATCTCTCTCTCTCTCTCTCTCTCTCTCTCTCTCTCTCTCTCTTTACCTCTCTCTCTTGCGCCCCCAGTGTGCCCCTGTCTCTCCGCCTCAGTCACATTGACTTAAGCTGCCCCACACACACTTTCTCAAAACAATACCCTATACAATACTCTGTCTTTCTGTCTGTCTGTCTTGACAATGTGATCCAGGCAAGGCACAATATCACAAAAAAGTTAACTCATTAAGACCTAAAACGCCTGGAAAAAAACGATGTGAAAGTCTCAAGGCCGATTTTTCTGAAAATTCAACATCAGTGTCAACACCTACAAAATTATTATATATTATTATATTATAACGGGGATTGCCTAGACAAGACCTTTTGTTTTTCTTGGTAAGTCCTGTTTATTTATCAAGTGGGCTTGACGAGGCAAGTCCCCCTTACTGTCCTTGGTAAGTCCCATTAATTATATGTTCCAAACATTGTTACATGTGATATGATGCCAATCCCTTGTGTACTATATGTTGTGATGCAAATTAGTGGCCAAGAAACGAATGGTTGGTGCAAAAGGGAATACAATACTCACCCGCTTTCTTTCTCAATACCTGGTCTGATGGCATGACCTCCTCCTGATGTCATCATGATTTTTGTTGTAGCCAGCACATTTGAAACGTTTCAAAAATAGTTTTGGCATCTAGCTTTTTCTGCGATTTTTGTTTGCACTCTTCATGATTCATCATGATTAGTTGTCTGAGTTCACTGGAAAAATCTGTGAGTTGAAACTCATTTATCCAGGTCAAAAGGTTAGTTGTTAGCAGGTTAATTTCCCCTTATTCAATGAAGTGCACAAAAGGGCTCCCAGTTTAGTCGTAGAACAGCAGAAATGCCTTTTCAGTTTCAGAGGGTTAAAACTTTCTTTCCCCCTATGCCTCTTTTCTCTTTTTATCTTTCCGATTACACACACACAATCCCAATCTCTCTGTCTGATTAAATAATCAACTACAATCACACAAAAAAATCTTCATGTTCCCTACCCTGGCAGACCCAGTTCCCATTGACATTTTTTTATTTCAGGATGGCATTTGCGTATTTTTCTTGAGAGATCTGGCAATACTGAATGTGTCCTAGGAGTCATCCAGGTCTACTGTCCGTTTCTCGAAAGCATCGTTGCTAACCAGTCAGCAACGAATAGGTTTCCAATGGGAAATTGCATTGCAACCAAGTAAGTCGAGAGATCATTGTCGAGAAACACACCCCAGGTCTACTGCCCATTCAGGCTGCCTATCTGTTTGCCTTTCTGTCTGTCATGTAGGTCTCTGGTCTCTTACCTGTGTCTGTGTCTGTGTGTCTGTCTGTGCAGGTGGTGCTGAGCTCGAAGGTGTGGGGTGAGGTACCCGTCCCTGAGGACCTGGAGCCTCACCGGGGAGTGCGACAGGCACAGCGCTATCTGGATGATGATGAAGACTTTGCAGCTGATGGATCAGGCGGTCAGGATTACTCCTTCACTTTCAGCACTACTGTATAGGACCGACGTGGACTCTCACTCATTGGCCCAGGGCTATAAATTCACTTTTTTTCATCACTAGCCAATTTGGCCAGTAGAACTGAAAATCTCACTTGTCACATCCTTTCACTATCAGTCAAAGTGGCCAGTGAGTTTTCCTTTCTACCAGCCAAACTGAATTTTCACCCGCATTTGGCCAGTTGGTAGGTGTTAATTAGAGCCCTGCATAGTCCTAAGACCAAATAAGGACACTACACATTGACATAGCTAATAACATTATTCTTTGGATGGCTTGAACAAATGTGTTATTACTCTCTAGTTTGCCTATCACTGTCTATGTAGTTCCCTCTGATGGTTAAAAAAAATGCATAATTAGTAGTGGTGGGCCGCCATCTCTGTTAACGTGCAGTGTTAAATGTGAACAACAGTGGTGTTCCCGCAATACCTGTTTATTTTAAAGCCATAGTTGCAAAGCAAACTCTTATCTACTCTTGCTAAATTGTTATGTAGCAATCGGTTTAGTAACAAAGCACATTAACAACGAAGTGAGATGTGTACAAAATTCTTATCGGTAACCGCGTATGTAGGTTTCCACATGTGGGTGGAAACGTTTGTGAGACAGAATTCATTTTGAGTTATAACTCCTTTTGCTGGCACTCTGAGAAGAACAGCCGGGTTCACCCACTAGACATTCATGTCAGCCTCTCGTAGTCCAAAAAAAAAATCTTACAGGAGCAGCCGCCCTTTTTCAGCTCAGTCAACCAAGTCTCTCTCCCTCTCTTTCTCTTTCTCTCTCTCTCTCTGTCTCTGTCTCTCTCTCTCTCTCTCTCTCTCTCTCTCTCTCTCTCTCTCTCTCTCTCTCTCTCTCTCTCTCTCTCTCTCTCTCTCTCTCGTATACTACCTACTTTTTTATCAAGGCCCATTAGAAACAGTGTTGAAGGACTTCATTTAAATAAGCTTTTCATAAAGTTTTGTACCACTTCTTGTTAATTTTGAAACTTAAGTTTGTGTAGGACTGTCAATGCTTTCTTAACACAACACACAAAAAAATATGTGATACAGATTCATGATTACTTTTCATCATCCAGCAACAAAGTAGAACACCTTTCTCAAGCAGTCAGTGATGTATTTTGGGGACATGAGAGCCCCTGGTCTAATGTGCCACCTGGCTTAAAACGCCAACCAGGCTTACTTTTAGTCATGATTTTGGAAACAATGAGCTATTTCAATCTAGATGAATCTAGAATAATTTTATAATTACAGAGATGTTAATCTAGATTTAAAAATGAATCTATGCCCACCACTAATACATATTCAAGAGTAAGGCAAAGAATCATGATACTCTTCAGATAGCAGCTGTTTTACAGGAGCGAGAGCACAGCTTGAGCTGTGGTTTGGATTAGCCACACAGAGAGAGAAAATCAGAGGTGAGACTAATCTGTTAGTTATGGCTAGACCTCTGGGGGTGTTAGTGCTGTGTCTAGGGGAGGGTGACTGTGTGTAAAATGATCGATAGGCCCCATGAATAACATCAATAATGGAGTTATGAGCACAGGTTGTGTTTTTCTTTTCCCCCACAGATATTCCCAGTGGAGAAGAGGATGGCAGCACCCCCGAACCCACGACAGTTGGCCCTATAGCCACAGGTAAGCGTGTGGGTGCATGCATGACCTCTACACCACGTGTGCCCTTCAGCACCTCCACGTCCCCTGAGAGTGGTGTGTGCGTGTGCGTGCGTGTGTACTCTTCCCTATTCATATGCTGCCCAGACTGAGAGCAGTATTTCAGCTGTGACTTCTTCACTGTCTTGTTTTTGTTCGGGCAGTCATCAGGTCTGTATTAGTGTCATGGTTTTGAGTATGTTTTGTTGTTTTTTTCTTTCCTTCATTGTCGTTTCCTTTTCTCTTCTCTTTCTCTCTCCCTCTCTCTCTCTCTCATCTCTGTGTTGAGAGATGTGAAATTTTGCATCCATCGTCCACGCAAACTCATAAGAAGCTACTGCTGTCCCAGTATTATCTCAAAGCGAGTAGCTTTCCTGTGGACGCTCCTGTACCACACTAATACAAGACAGAGCTCACCATTGATAGGGGGAATGAGAAGAGGGTCTGCATGCTGTTCCCCTCAGAAATTGACCTTTTTTTTTTAAGACAGGATGCTGATGTTTGGTTTAGAAGGAGAGCCTCAAACTCATATGTCTGCCTGCTGTCATGTTAACAGAGAACAGCCCTGAGGGCTACCTCAAAGTGAAAAAATGGGAACAGGGCACATCTTTCAGTAGTGGGCTGTTTTACACTAGACTGTGGACAATATTCTGTTTATGATTATCATGTGTGTGTACATATGTGAAATATAAGCATGTGTGTATTTGAGTGTGTGTGAGTCGACTGGAGAAGACTACAGGCAGTAAACGTAATGGCTAGATTCCTGGAAAAAACCAGGACTGTAAACATATCCTTTACAAAGATATGAAACTCACCAAGTAGTCAATTGTGTTCTTCAATACTGTCTGCGACACACAAATAGTTGCAAAGCCTGCTTTCCAACAGGTATTTTGCCATTCGCTGTAAAATGACCATTTAATAGAGTTGAACAAAAAAATGAGTGAATACCCCTGAGCTTCTTGTGAGTTTCAAGTGGATGAGTATAATGTGTATTGGAATGCCTGTTCCTGCACACCTATGCACTTAATTTCAATCTGAACCGTTATAGGCTATATACTGAGAAATTGTACAATAAATAAAGTTTGAATCCTTTGCTGCTTCCAGTTTAGGACAACAAGATGACTTTGGTACATCTGTACATAAATAGTCATCAAATGAAACGGCACATAGCATACATACTGGCACAAAGCCACACTTTTATTTGCTGTGAATACTATATTTGTAGTGCTATTGTGCATAATGAGAGGGTTGGAACGTTTGTAGGATTGCGACTTCTATTAATTGCGCAACTAGGCACATTTTGAGCTTTTTTTAAACAGCATAGATAGGTCTGTTTAGGATGTGTTCAGAGCCAAATGTCAAAATGCAGTCTTTGTGTTGGGTGTAATATCAAAAGCAAGGAAAGATAATTGAAGACAGTTTCTATTCTTTGGCTTATCTTTTTTCATGTCGATATAGTGTATGGTTCTTTTTTATCTCCCTTTTTTTGGATGCAATTTCAACGCTCTCAGTCTTAACAGTTTAGCAGCTGTGTTGATTTCACCCAAGGTGGCGGTGGCATGTTTACAACTGCCACGTGTAGTCTTTGTGGAGAATGTGTGTTTATGAGTTCAGAGGAGAGTTGGCTTTATGGGGCTCAAGGGAGCAAGGAAGGTTCTGGAGTTGGCAGTGGAGAAGACGTGTGAGTAGAGAAGGGATTCGAAAAGAACAAGGGAGAGTGTGTGTTGCGGTATTTTGTCATAAAATCAATGTTGGTAAAGTGATATCGAATTGTATGAGTCTTGCAGCTGTGAAGACCAGCTTTTTCAAGTGTAGTTGTCTGCCCACAAACACACAGTACTGTGTTTAGAATCAGATGTCCTAATCATGTGGCATGGTCAAATATGTATAAAATAAAGCACCTAACTAAGCATATTAACTCATTGTAAAAATATTTGTTAAGGAACGGGCAGCATTCAGGAATTCACTTAGTGAATTCCAGCGTGGAACTGACATTGGATGCCACCTGTGCAACAAATCCAGTCATGAAATTTCCTCGCTCCAAAATATTGTGCATTCAGTTGTCAGCTTTATTCTGAGAAAATGAAGAGTTGGAAAACAACAGCAACTCAGTCAC
>NC_085866.1:17424814-17437314 GCF_034702125.1 Engraulis encrasicolus | reverse complement strand
TGTGTGTGTGTGTGTGTGTGTGTGTGTGTGTGTGCTAGTGCACATGAAATTTAACATGTAATATGTTTTGGTTTTGAAGAAACCCGAGTTGAAACCCGAGTTGTAACCAGCCGTGTTCAAACCAGCCATGTTCAAACCAGCATTGTCGAGAGTCAACCAAAACGACATTTCCCTCAAAAACCCAACAAGCCGGGTGCAAAATTCAATGTCTTTTCAGGTTTGTCTCTTGGTGTTAAGGCATATCTGGAGTCTGGCCTTGGTGTGAAAGTGTACTATGTGTGTTTTTCGAACTACAAAATGTTGAAATGAAATGAGAATGCAAATTTGCAGGCATGAATATTTGTGTTTGAAGATATGTTTCATTTGTAGTCCCTAACACAAAGACACTAACACAAAAACAAATTTTACAAAACCCTCGTACAAAATAAAATGACATGTGTACAATAAAACAAAATAATGACAACAAAATAGACATTCACACTTGTAAAGTATTTACATGTACATCTTAATGATACAGACAGGAATGTAGTTTTACATTTTTACTTCCCATCCTTTGTCAAACTTGTTAAAAAAGGTCTAGGTGTTTGTCATTCTACCGCCATCATTCCAAAAACAGCTTGCCATTCAATTTGTTAGGTGGGTTTTGAAAGTGTTGTATAAAAGACACTCTTGTGTTGATAGGCTTTAAGTATCCCAGAATAAGTGTAGCCTGTAGCCTACCTGTACTACCTCCACTTTCAAGACCTTGGAAATACTCATGTCCTAACTTTGTAAGGTACTTTGAACATACAACTATTGTAGGCCTAGTATACTGTGTACATGCACTTTTAAACATACAAGTTATTGGTGTTATCTTTGGTTTATAAGGGATTCACACTTTTGGAGTGGTGATGTTGAGTGGGGTGCAAGAGTGGAACCATGCCACAGCACCCTGTACTCTGCATGAGATTTAAACATGATTGTCATGTACAGTACGTGTTTGCATGAGATTGTTGTGTGACATTTTTACTCACAGTTTAGGGGTAGGTGTGTTTTCACTTCTGTTTAAAGTGTAAACTGGAGAATTGTTTTGTCATTGGCTAAAGAATAATGCATGTTGTGACAATTGCAGTCAGTATGACTTGGACCATACGGCTTTGATTAAGACAACATTAGGCTCAATCTGATGGTTCCTTACAAGATTACCATTACCAAGTTAGACCCATTTGCTTTTGGTGTGATTACGCTTTGCCTGCTCTGTTGACCCATTGACGACTAAGGCACCTTCAAAAAAGGGTGCTGAATGCCTGAGCCCTTTTTTTAGAAAAGCTGCCCTCCGCCTATAAAAACCTAAATATCTCAGCGTCTGAAGCACATCAAAATATGCACTAAGTTGCATTTAAACGCCAAGACCCTCATCTTTCATTATAATGTGTTCATTCATCTCAAACAAACAGAGATTTTTAATAAAGTTGTCTCAAATCACATGAGCCTGAATGTTGTGTAATGCAGCTCCAGTGCGCCAGGGCCAATGTTGTGCAACGCAACATCAGGCATCAATGGGTTAATATGTCTGGTTAATCTGTTTGAAATAGCATCAGATTGCTAAACCAACAAAATACCGAAAAACAGCCCAGGACATTCATAACATTACTCTCTCTCTCTCTCTCTCTCTCTCTCTCTCTCTCTCTCTCTCTCTCTCTATATCTCTCCTCTCTCTCTCTCTCTCTCTCTCTTTCTCTCTCTCTCTCTCTCTCTCTCTCTCTCTCTCTCTCTCTCTCTGTACGTGTGAAACAATGGTGTGTGTCTGCGCACGTGTGTGTGTGCGTATGTGAATGTTGTTAGAGCGTACACCTGCTCCCCCACGTCCCCCGACCCCCGTGGGTCCCGGACCCGGCCCCGGCCCCGGCCCTGGCCCGTCGCAGCCCTGCAGGTCCGACCAGGCCACCTGCCAGAGTGGGGAGTGCATCTCCAGGGAGTACCTGTGTGACGGCGAGCGAGACTGCAAAGATGGCAGCGACGAGTTCCGATGTGGTACGAGAAACATTGCAACGCACCGCTCCAAGCACATCATGTCACATGCTCATTTGTTCTCATCCCTCGCACACATCTCTCTCACCTGAGGAGTGTTTCTGCTGACATTTACATATGAATAGTTGTTCATGTGTGTGCGCGAGTGTGTGTATGTGTGTGTGTGTGTATGTGTGTGTGTGTGTGTGTGTGTGTGTGTGTGTGTGTGTGTGTGTGTGTGTGTGTGTGCATGTGTGTGTGTGCATGTGTGTGTGTGTGCATGTGTATGTGTGCATGTGTGTGTAAATTACAATCAGAAATTGCAACATGTGATGTGTGAGTAGTGACCTGTGATTCTTTTCTGTGTGTGTTTCTGTGTGCGTGTGTGTGTGTGTGTGTAGGCACACCCTCTCCATGCGAGCCTAATGAGTTCAAGTGTGCTAACGGACGCTGTGCTCTGAAGCTGTGGAGGTGTGACGGTGACAACGACTGCCAGGACAACTCAGATGAGATCGACTGCCGTGAGTCTCTCATTTTCTCCCTCACACTCAACTTAAAACCTTCTCTCCTCCATATCAGTCGTGGGTTAAAGGGACACTGTGCAGGAAATGGTCAAAAAAGGTACTGCAACTATGCTGCTTACTGAAATTGGGCTGCCTATTGCCAAATTTGATCTTTACATGAAAGTTTACTAAGTATTAAACAAATATTTTCTAGTATGGTCCAAGTACGAAGTAGTAGTAGTGTATGAAAAGTGCAATTTTTCCAGTCATAATGAATACTTAGAATTTGATGCTGGTGGTAAGTATTCGTGAAAAAGGTAACATTAGTGAATGGGCAGCATGAATTCTGGAAATAAACGACTAAAAATCTCACACAGTGTCCCTTTAAGGAGTCAGACTGTAGAGCACAGGGTTGTAGGTTCAATCCACAACCTTACCAATCCCTTCCTCCCTTCATGGCTGAAGTGCCCTTGAGCAAGGCACCTAACCCCACATTGCTTCAGAGACAGTAACCAATACCCTGCAATATAATATAATAATAATTGTATTTGTATAGCACTGTATCATACAAGGGATGCAACTCAAAGTGAACAAATGAGGAAAAAGAACATAATTGTTAGAGGTGGATTTAAAATGAGAGGAAGAGAGGAGAGGCAGAGATAGCAGGAAGGCAGAGGTAGAAAGAAGAAGAGATAGAAAGAGATCGTAGAGTCATAGGGTCAACGTAGGTTAGGACCAGGATTCTTAGATGCATAATCTCTAAGTTGCTTTGGACAAAAGTGTCAGCTGAGGCAGTGTAATGTCATGTAATGTTTATTTATACCCTTCTCTCCTCCATAGCTCTCTGACATCATCTGTTGTGATCATATTTTTATTGATTGGGGTTTTACAGGGGTTACAAGCTTCTGGTATATGCAACTGTAGTATGTAGGATTGTGATCAATGTAGGCATTGCAACTATTTTGCCTATGACATCTTTTCTGCCCACTCCAAAGTTAGACCTTTTCGTCAACATTTACTAACATATACTACAGAATGTTTTGTTGCTAAACATGTCTGACTAGAAATTCAAAATGGCTGACACTGAGAATATCTGCCTTTTTTATGCATGGAAAGTGTAATTTTCCCAGCCATTAAGAATACTTATGGTAGGGGTAAACAAAAATGAAAAACATAATGTTTGTGAATGGGCCGCAAAAAGTAAACTACAAAAAAATGACTCTACCTTCACCTCCAGAATATAGAGTAGAAGCCTTTGTGTCCAGAGCCCTGTTTTCAAGTGTGTTGCCATGGTATGGTTCAAATCCCACTATTCTGTTATCTATGTTCCTGTCTCACGTCATCCCCCTCTGTCCTCCATGTCTTCCATTTCAATTGTGTGTGTGTGTGTGTGTGCGTGCGTGCGTGCCTGCGTGCGTGACTGCGTGCGTGCTTGCGTGTGTGTGTGCGTGTGCGTCTGTGTGTGTGTGTGGTATCGCTGGGTGTGGATCCACAGCCACAAAGCGTCCTGGGGACACCTGTGCGCCAGAGCAGTTTGTGTGCCTGAGCGACAGGGCCTGCATCCCGGCCAGCTACCAGTGTGATGAGGAGCCTGACTGTGCTGACCGATCCGACGAGTATGGCTGTGGTGAGTATGGCTTGTGTGTGTGTGTGTGTGTGTGTGTGCGTGTGTGCGTGTGTGCGTGCGTGTGTGTATGTGCGCGAAGCACAGGAGTGAATGTGTGTGTGAGATTGTAAGTAGTGGCTGGGTGTGTGTGTGTGTGTGTGTGTGTGTGTGTGTGTGTGTGTGTGTGTGTGTGTGTGTGTGTGTGTGTGTGTGTGTGTGTGTGTGTGTGTGTGCGTGTGTGCGTGCGTGTGTGTATGTGCACATGTGTGTTTGTATCCATGCACTTTCATGTACATACTGAAGTGTGCACTAGTGGATATTTCAAAGATGAAATTGACATATTGTATGTGTTGTGAGTGATGAAGCACCAAGATGGTTCCTCTTTGTCCGTTTCCCCTAGTGCCCCCCACCGTCACCACCCCTCCTCAGGAGTCCATGAGGGTTGAGAGGGGCGGTACGGTCACCTTCAGCTGCTCCGCCGTGGGGACACCCACACCCATCATCACCTGGAGGCTCAACTGGGGACACATTCCTGTCAGCTCCCGGTGAGTGAGAGTGACGCACACATGCGCACACACACACACATGCACACACACACACACACACACACACACACACACACACACACACACACACACACACACACACACACACACACACACACACACACACACACACACACACACACACACACACACACACACACACACACACACACACACACACACACACACACACACACACACACACACACACACACACACACACACACACAGCTAGTGGCTGTAGTGTCTGACACATCTTTCTACTCCACACAATAAAATAAATTAAATATCTGATAAATGGTTCAAGTAAGGACTATCAATGGACAGACTGAGGACCATTCTTTTCCATCACAAAACACACCCCCACACACATACATACGGTACACGCATACACAAACATGTTCTTACAACACATGAAAAACACATCAGCACAGCAGAGACATTCCACTGATCAGATACAGTGAATTCCCTTGTCTCCCACTGTGTCCGTCAGTAATTATGTGTCCTACACACATCTCATTCCTGATCAGGAATTTCAGACAGCAATTAGAGCTATGCCGCCGCAACGACGACATTACTATACAAAGTTCAAATTATTAGCCACTTGCACCAGTCCAGGCACATTGGAGTTCTTGTGCAGACCCCCTTAGTCAAAAAATAGAAGAAAGAGGATCGACAAAATACATTAAAAAGTGATTCAAGTAGAGAACTCAAATAGAGAAGAAGATGTAAAGTTAGTCAAATCTTCTGTTTTTACATCACTCTGACTGTTGCAGGGAAAAAGCTGTTAAAATCCTGTTTTTTATGAAATACTATCCACTCTACTGTATCCCAGGTTGTATGTGCACTGCTCATGTCTGAGCAGATAGTTAGCTGAATGGAGTGGGTCTTAAATGAATCTCTCTGCTCTCTTTTGCTGTGCTGCACATACATGGAGTCCACAGGGGGAAGTCTTGTGCCTATAATGCTCTTTGCAGTCTTGACTATTCTTTGCAGAGGCTTCCTTTCAGCCTGTGTGATGTTGCCATACCAGTTTTGGGTAGGGTGCGCACATCCAAAAACACTTGTTGCTGTGCAGGTGCCAGACAAAAAATATGCCTGATGAAGATCCAGCGTGATCGAAACGTTACTTTTTAAATAATAAAGTTTATTTTTAGAACTGATCGGCAGTGTGCAGACCTACCTTTTTCAACCTGTTGCCATACCAGACAGTGATGCCTATGCTGTGAGGATGCTCTATGCACTACTAACAGAGATTCTTATACTGTATACTCTCTCTGCTATTAGTCCTCTGTAGGCCGGAGAGGGTGAGAGTTTGGTGGTTCAGTCAAGTCTTCCTAAGCATCCTTACAAAATACAGCCTTTGCTGTTTTCTTTTTTTTACTATAGCTGTAGTGTTTAAAGTCCAGCTCAGGTTTGGTGCCACTTGCATGCTAAGAAATGTATGGCCATCACCGCTGTCCTTTTAAAGTGCAGAAGCAGAGGGAAAGAATTCAACAATTCTAGCTGTGTTAAGCCCCTTTTATATTGCCGTGTAAAGAGAGCTTGGGTTCCATGAAAGATGCTATAAAAAACAAAGTTATTATTAAGTTATTATGTTTTTCAGCAAACTTTTATTCATGCCTCAATTGGAATCAATCAAAGCTTGCTGAAAAACATGGGTGTACTTGCGTGCATGTGTGACTGTTGCGTTGGTGTATGTATGTGTGTGTGCTCACAGAATCACAATGACCAGTGAGAATGGACGAGGCACTCTGACCATCCGGGATGTGAAGGAGGGCGATCAAGGTGCCTACACCTGTGAGGCCATCAATGCCAAAGGCCTGGTGTTCGCCATTCCAGATGGCGTCCTCACTCTCATTCAGAAGCCAGGTACCCACTCCGAGTGCTGTGTGTGTGTGTTAGTGTGTGTGTGTGTGTGTGTGTGTGTGTGTGTGTGTGTGTGTGTGTGTGTGTGTGTGTGTGTGTGTGTGTATGTGTGTGTGTGCGCGTAAGAATGGCTTTCTGTATGCTCAGAGCAAAAGCGACCAAAGCGATCAGGTACTGAGGTCTTTGAGGAATCTCCAAATGAATTCACTGTATTACCTCTCAACATGATATTGATATGTTTGATTCAGTTTATCACAAAGTGACTCTGGCTTACCAACCTGGGACATTTGAACATATGAATTTTCCAGTTGGTTTTCACCGAACCGTGTCATAGCTCATTACAAGAATGTTAACTTCTGAATTTCACTCTGGTTGCCCAATTCACTTTGGTCGGCAATTCGCTGACCATCCATCGAAAAATACTGACTTCCATTGCTCTGGTTGCTGTGGTCACTTCTGGTGCGCACGTACGGTTTGTGTGTGCCTGTGTGCAGGGCTCTAAATTAACATTTTTTCATCATCAATCAAAATGGCTAGTAGATGTTAATCTTATACCAAATGCACACTCGATAATGGGTCAAAGTGGCTAGTAAGTCGGTCTTTTAACCAGCCAAACTGAAATTTGGCCAGTTGGCAAGTGTTAATTTAGAGCTCTGCCTGTGTGTGTGTGGTCTCATATGTGCTACCGTGTGTATGTAAGGGCTTAAGTAACCCCCTGCTGCGTAGTTTGTCCACCTCTCACTAACTTCCTCTAGATTAGCCTAGTGTCTGCAGTTCCAGCTGCTATTGTAGACGGTTTGGTGGATGAGTGCACCGTAGCAGTAGAGGATCACTCTTACAGCCCCACGTACACATGGTCTGACCCCAACCACTCATGTCTCACCCCCCGTTCCCCTGTCCTCTAGTTTTGTCAAGCTCTCTGTACTTGTTATCAGGTAACTGCCCTGACGGACAGTTTAGCGTGTCAGGCCGCTGCATTCCCTGTTTCTGTTTTGGCATCACCAAGAACTGCCAAGCCACAGGCCGCTACCGCAGCCAGATGTCTCTGAGGTTCACCGACGAGGACGACTACAAAGGTACTGGACGTCATTACTTCTACTGTCCTAAAGACGATTATTTTTTGTTGATCTTCATTATTGCTACAGAAACGCCACGATGCACTCTGTTCTGTGCATGGAACACAATTTTTAAAGAAAAAAACACAATATTACAGACAGACTTACTGTAACTAGCATATTACAATGTGACAGTTGCCATTCTGTGTATGAGAAACTTTTAGGCTTTATTTGTGTCTGAATAATATTTTAAGTCAATATCCAAATTTACTGTAATTAAACTTAAAAAAAACCCTAATTTGAGCTTTGTATTGTTTTTAAGTATTCGTTATATGCACTGATCTCAAATATCTTTTTCCTTAAAAATCTCTTTATGGCACAGTTACATTCTTGGAGGTGTTCAAGATACAATAATTCACTCACCTATTACTGTCTGTGTCTCTTTCTCTCTTTATTTTTTCTATCTATCTATCTATCTATCTATCTATCTATCTATCTATCTATCTATCTATCTATCTATCTATCTATCTATCTATCTATCTATCTATCTATCTATCTGTCTGTCTGTCTATCTATCTATCTATCTATCTATCTATCTATCTATCTATCTATCTATCTATCTATCTATCCATCCGTCTATCCATCTATCTATCTAATCTTAGGAGTCAATGTAACATTCCCATCAAATCCCAGCACTCCCCCACTCACCTCCACCCAGATGCTGGTGAACCCAGACGAGGGGGAGTTCCAGCTGGTGGATCTGTCACGCCGGTTCCTCAATCAGGACTCCTTCTGGACTTTGCCTCGACAGTTCCTTGGCAACAAGGTGCCTTCCACCAGTGCAGTCCTTAGCAGAAGAAATTGACTGTCTATTGCCTTCCCTTATTATCGTACTCAGACTCACCCAGAGTATTATGTACAGTTTTGTATGGTTTGACTCATTTCATGAAACAAACTTAGATGACATTCTCAAAATAACATGGGCATTTTTTCACAAAGCAATGGCAGTTCTCATTGTTTTCATCAGTTATCAAATGCTATGTAGGCCTACATGTCTCAAGTGTCTAGTGCATCTTTGCTAATGGTTATGTACAAATAGCATACAGTTAACATAATGATGCCACATTAAGCACATTTCCAAATAAATAGATCTGGCTTATCCTAACTGATCTGTCAATTTTCAGTTTAATGGTTGTCCTCTCCAAAACATGAATAGGCTGATCTGAAAGGTTGTTTGGATAACTGTTTAGCCAAATCATCTTTTACAGTATAGTTATAAGAATTTCATCTCTGTTTCAAGAGATGAGCCAAACCAATGGAGAAAAAGTGTGAAGTACAACACAATGAGTACAGTGTGTACTGTATGATGAGATACGTGTTCGTGTTCGTTGCAGCTGGACTCTTATGGGGGCTCGCTGCGATATAAGGTCCGATACATCCTGGCCCGTGGACTCTCCCAGGGCATTGACAAGTCAGACGTGATGCTGGTGGGCAACGGACAGAGACTTCTTTACAAGAAAGCTGGCCTTATCCCCGCAAACCGCCCCAATGCTAAGCAGATCATCTTTAAGGAGGTGAGACCTAATGAATCTTGGATTTCTTCTTTGTTTATTCGCCCACGAACGTTTCGGGCAGAGCCCTTCTTCAGCGTGTGACAGAAGGGCTCTGCCCGAAACGTTCGTGGGCGAATAAACAAAGAAGAAATCTGAGTGCTGTCCTTCCCTTCATTTATTCATTCAAGTTTTTGTGGGATTCAGCACCCAGTTAAGAATTGTTAAGTAGCCTATTTAGGCGATAGTGTGAGCGCGTCTTCTCCACTTTTTGAAACCTAATGAATCTTGGCTATTCAAAGTCTAGTACGTAGCATCAGCATTTCATTTTGGAGATACAGTGGAATCCGCTTATAGTGGTCACGTTTGTCCGAGCCAATTTGAACACTGTAAGCGATTGATTACTAAAACCGAATTTGTATTATTTCACCCCTTTTTTGTCTCTACCTGTCTGGCAAAAATGAGCGCTGAGAAAGACGAGGCTTACATGCATTTCAAAGCATAGACCACGCACGGGTCGTCATCTCTTATGATCTCAAATAAGTTTGTAAAGTTCCCATTCGACAAACGTTTTCTGGCGAGTTTCTGCACAGTGTGATTCAGGTTATGCATGCAAAACGCCGCAAGACTGCGCACTTAAAATTGCCACGCCGATAAATAACACACTGTTGCATAGCCTGCTGTACAGTAGTAGCCTACAACGTGTTTTTTTTTTTGGACACCGTTTAAAAAAAGCCACGCAAAGAACTGGTTGGAATTGGGAAAGTCGCGCTGGGCTTGCTGGCATAGGAGAGATGAGAAGGGCGAGGGGGAGTGGGAGGGACTCGTGGGGAGACGCAGCCTGTACAGCTGTTGCAGTTTAAACACAAGGTAGCCTGAGGAATGCCAAGCTTCGCCAAAACATCTCGTTGGCTCGTTTTTGGTAAATTTTCATACGTTTCGAAGAGCCTATGTTTTTCATTCCCAGAATAAGAGAGACATGATTCACGTGCTTGCTGCCCGGTGTTAACTCGTTAGGCTACATTGGCTAGCGAGACAGAAGCACGTGTAGGCCTACACAGCCTCATCACCAGAGAGTTTCTATGTAAACAGGTTGCGTCCCCACTCAGTCGAGCCATGCCTGCAGTTCACTGGGGTGCTGTCGGGAGAGCGCAGCCCATTCACTGTATGGAGTTTGCACTCCTCGGTTGGCGCCCCTAGAGTAGGCTACAGTAGGCTACCACCCGGAAAAGTGGCGAGTTGAGTCTCGCGCAATACCCTTACAACCTATCTGGCATATACAGAAGCAGACGTCGGGAAAGGAATCGCGGGAGTAAAAAATGAAATGGCTACACTGAGTTTTTCAATACTTTTTGCACATGTTTACATTCATAAAATGACAAAAATGAACATTATAAGCGGATTTTTGATCACTGTAAACGAATTATTTAAACAGCATTTGTATAGAAATGATTCTGTCCCAAGCTTTTTGATCTATATAAGCGGTTGATTACTATATCCGTGACCACTATAAGCGGATTCCACTGTACTACATGAGGTGATGATGTACTGCACCTCAACTAGGTGGGTGTCCAAGAACAACAGTTCTCGTGTTCTCGTGCTTGTGCACGTGGTGCGTGAATATGTGCGCAAGTTGTTTAAAGGTGCTCTGTATAATATTTTTAGTAGTTTATTTCCAATGCTGCCCATTCACAAATGTTAACCTTTTTCATGAATAATTACCATTACCATCGAATTATAAGAAAATTGCATTCTAGATGAAAAGGTGGATCTTCTCCATGTCTGCCATTTTGAATGTCCAGAAATACACTATTTGTTGCTGCTTGTCTTTTTGCACATTGGTCATTTGTTTATTACTCGGTAAATTTTCATGAAAATATCAAATTTGGCAAGCAAGAGGCAGCACAGAGGGAAAAGAATCTGGTGCCACACGGATGTCTATTTTCTGTTATTTATTTTTTCAGTGCAGTAAGACTAACGTTTCGACATGCGTCTTCATCAGGAGGACTCTGATGAAGACGCATGTCGAAGCGTTAGTCTTACTGCACTGAAAAAATAAATAACAGGAAATAGACATCCGTGTGGCACCAGATTCTTTTCCCTCTCTGCACTTATTATTTAGTCCTGCTCTGGTTGCACCGGATTGTCAAATTAGAAGCGCGGAGGGCGTATTTCCTTTGTTTTTACAAAAGGCAGCACAGTTTCAATGAGCAGCATAGTTGCAATACCTACTCTGGCCACAATCCTACACAGTGTCCATTTACATGTAACACTGTTCGTCGCTGCAGGAACACTGGCAGCATTCCTCTGGTCGCTCCGTGAGCCGAGAGGACCTGATGATGACGCTGGCCAACCTGGAGGGCATCAACATCCGCACCATCTACGACCAGCACATGGTCAGCGTGGCCCTGAGTGAGGTCATCATGGACACCAGCACCGTGGAGTTCAGCCTGGACGGACACGCTAAAGATGTGGAGGAGTGCAGGTGAGCAAAACACCATTACACCATTTTGCACCCTGACAAAGACATTGTGGTGGAAACGCGTCGGGCATTCTATTTGCCTTTGAACTAGTAAAAAAATAAGAAAATGGAGTGCCACAGTTTCCTGCTCTTCATTTTTTGAGATCATTACACCATTTGTCAACACATACAAGACAATAAAGCTTTTTGAATCTTCAGTATTAATATCATTCCCTCCCTCGCTCTTGGTTTATGTTTGCTATTGTATCCACCTTAGTATCCATGGTTACAAGTGCGGTGGTACCATTGCGATTTGGGTGTTGTAGCAGTTGCAAGTGCTAAATCATTTAGATGGGCTATGGGCAGACCAGAAATCCTGTGGTAGAACGAAAAAACGTTGAAATATTATGGGCTGGTTTAGTGGGTGTGATCATTAGGTGAACCTTCTTTCAGTGGAGGTACCGTGCCTTTGAACTTGATGCCTGGTGGGTGCGTAGGTTCCAGTGGATTAACTTGAAGCAAAGAAGGGGAACTCGCACACCGTTCTGCCGAATGCAATGTTGAACTTTTTATTGCATTAGAAAAACAAAAAAGTTGCTACCCAAGTGTAGTGCAAACGTTTCGGTCACAGTCAGACCATCATCAGTGCAACCATTGAAAATAAAGACACGCCCTTATATAGAGTAAAGGCCACGTTCACAGAAGACAGCTAGTTCAACCTAGCTTGGATACAGGTTGATGGACAGGTGGATGGAGACATCCTACCAATAGATTCCTGTCATAGACAACCGGCGAAATGCAGTCATGGCCTACTATAAGAGGGAGAGTATAAGGAAACAAAACACAAATAAAAAGAATTGAAAAGGGGTAATCATGTGATCATTAGGTGGACACAAATGTGGCACAATACACCACACAAACA
>NC_085866.1:17402314-17417314 GCF_034702125.1 Engraulis encrasicolus | reverse complement strand
TTTAGACTCATTGGCTTACTGCCACACTGCCTGCAACGGCTGCTTCCAAAGGGCTTTCACTCCATGCAGTGATTGGGGTTGTGAAAGACTGACTGAAAAGCCTAGGCTAGAGATGCACCAGATCCTGATTTTTAGGTAACATGCCGAATACCGGATCCATCGTTGGCCAGGGTTTATAAAGGTGGTAAGTGTCTTATTTTTCATGTTTTTCAAGTTAAAAGAGCAAGCATGTCGCTAAGCTAGAGAAAGTCAATGCATCCGTGTAGCATGCTACAATGATCCATTGACTTCTACTAGCTTAGCTACATACTCCCTCTTTTAACTTGTCTTAAAGCAAGACAACGTTTAACATGAAAAATAAGACACTTTACCACCTTCATAATCCCCAGCCAACGATTTTAGCTGTATTATGCCCCAAAATAGTGGCATACCCCTTTAAGCCTCTGATGTAAAGCCTTAACCTTCACTGCCCATGGCTGCCACAATCCCCAGCATCACAAGTTCTAATATGGGTAATTTCATATTCCAAGAACAATACACTACAGTATGCACAACACTATTTAGTAGCCGTGGTAGACCAAAAAGTGTTGTCTGTCAAATCCCTTGGCATGCAGCAGTATCTTACTAAAACCAATCAGTGCAATGAATAGGATAATGTATAGGATCTTCTTCACGATGATTAATCAGCCAGTCTTAGGAGCCTCAATTCGCCTTTGGCTAAGCCCCGCCCTCTTTAGTTACAGTTGCTAGGTCGGACAGATAAACTTTCAATGCTGAGATATCAACGTGATTTATGCAGTGACTGCAAATCGCAGCAGTTATTCACTCATAATAAATAAAAAGCGCATTCATAGTATTGTGAATATAAGTATTTATTTTCTGAGCGGTCATGCGATGCATCACAGCTGTTATGGGCTCTTCTATGGGTATCGATAGGCTACATTGTAACCAGCACCATGGTAAGCTGAGCTCGCATACTTTTGAGCCCTGACTCAAACTTGCTAGACGAAAACGAAATCACACAACTTAATGGCTGTAGTCATCTTCAAAGCTACCACAGCAATGTGTATCATTAACGTTTGGCGTTTATATCTTCAGTAGCTTAACAAAGTCACGTCCATAAGCTGCTAGTCAAAACACTGCCGTGACCTATAGTTAACTTTGCTAGCGGTGTTTCTTCATTAATTAGGTCAGAAATCCAAAATCCTACTCTGAAACAGGTTCGTGGTTTGCTTACAACCTTACTGAAAAGGGACATGAATGAGATGGTGTCATCATGATCGGAGCACACAAAGTATGTTTTTGATCCGTGTGCTTTCTAGTAGAGTGTGAGGCTGCCGATACCCTTCAAGCCAGCTGCTAGTAATATTAGTCCGGTTTTAGGTAAAGAGGAAAGTGATTACCACCTGTTACATCGCGGGGCGACTTGCACATTTGTCACAAATACCCCAGGCACAATTTCCAATCATATTTTAATAATAATACGACCGTATCTCGCTAACTACTTGAAAACATGCGATTTCAGCATTGAGTTCAATGGAGCGCTGTCAAAACTGTCCGAGGTCATCCTTTTGTTGCGCTGTGATTGGCCAAAAAGCACTTTAGGGCGGGCCTTAGCCAAAGGTGAGTTCAAAAGCTGTATGGATTTTGACTAGACCCACCGCCAGTGAATTTTAATAGGGGTGTCTGGGATAACTCTCTCTAGGCTAAGTTAAGCAGGGGTGGAAGAAAGTACTAAAGTTCAGTACGTAGTAAAAGTACCAATATCCTATGAAACTCTGTAAATTCACATAAGAATTTATTCCTTTGGACTTTCTTGCCCTTATTATATCGTGCCAGGGCAGTGAAGAGTGGGACTGGAAATGAATGGTAGAGAGATATGGGATATGACTGCAATATGCTTTAGGCCAGCCTTAAACCTGGGTCCCCATGGCTCATCATACAGGATTATAGCATGGGTGCATCATCACAACACACCTCAGCGTCCCCCATATTCAGTCATGAGTAGCGCATGCAAGTACACACAGGCACACACACACACACACATGCGTGCGCTCACACACACATATGCACGCGCTCTCTCTCTCACAGACACACACACACACACACACACACACACACACACACACACACACACACACACACACACACACACACACACACACACACACACACACACACACACACACACCCAGTGAGTTTCATGCCCTTATTTCTTGTCTCTTGCAGGCCCGCTATTGGCTGTTACCCGGGTAACGATGGTCAGCCTATCTGTGAATGCCCAACTGGTTACACTGGTCGCCGCTGCGAGAGGTGAGCTGCCTGAATAAGATACGATTTTTTTTAGTTGAGATCGGGGTTATGGGTGCGTTGCATCATCCCTGACCCAAGCTTGTTCCTCTGGAGAGGTACAGGCTCCCAGCATGTGTAGCTTGGTGTGGGGGCAGTGGTGTGCTTTAGCGCAACTGGGATGGGAGAAGCAAACCTCAGTGCCACCCATCCCAAAGTGTGAGAGAGGCCCAGGATTCCAATAGTTGCTGTATCATAGCTGATTGAATTTTTTGTAATATTACATGGGCCTCATTTGTGGCTTCGGTAGCTATTGTCAAGTGACGGTGCAAATAAAACACAGAGGGCTTGTGTTAGTCACATCGGTTTGGGAACTATTTTCCGGTGCGGAAAAACATAGCCGACACACACACCACAGAGCCTCATTGGGAAAACTCTGTTTCCCTCAACAAACCAGTGTGGCTATTCGCTATGCGTTGGTTGTATTTGTCCGCACCGGAAAATAGTTCCCAAACCGAAATGACCAAGTCAAGCCCTCCTTATTGATTTGCACTCGATGTGAATGTATAGTTCACAGAAAGTAATTGAAAAAAAAATCCATTAAATGAATTCACTTTGGCCAAAATCTTTTGATGGCGATGGCAGACAGCAGCTACTACAGTTACTATGCAAAGCCATGCTATGGTCAGTGCTGATAGATTCAGACAATGGCTGGGTGACCAGGAAAACGTTTTCACCCAATTATTTTAAGTTGAGGACCGAGGGCAGACCCTCAAATTGACATGGGGGTGGTGTATCCATTTAAATAAGCCCACCCACTTACCCACCCTTAGCTAGCGTATGAAATATAGTAGTAATTAAGCACACACACACAGAAAATAAAAAGGGCTGTTGGGTGGGGGGTTTGATAATCTATTGTTCTACTATTGTTCTTGAATTGGGTCTTGTATCATAATATGTAAGGAAAGTGTTCCAAGTTCTCTCAAATCTCTGCATGGAATCATGTGCGTTTTCCACAAATGTTTATAGTGTAGCATGGTAACACATTGAGTGGGTTTATTGAATTAAAGAGGGATTTTTTTTCTTCCAGTAAAATACATTAACAGAAGTTCCATTACATGCACTTGCAATTTCTTCACTCACACTTTGCAGATGTCCTTGCTTTGTTTCATCAGTGAAACCAAGATGGGTTACATTCTTGTTCACAGAAACATCTCCTTTTGGTCTTATGGTTTTGAGATGCCAGCTCATTTTGGATATGTGTATTGCGTCATGATGCACATATACTGTATACCTTATGATTGTATTTGGTTGAAAATGGTGCAGATTGGTGGGTGAGCTTCTTGAGTTTTGCTGAGAGCCTCCTCTTCTTCAGTGTCTCTATGCTTCTCTATTTCCTTGTTCTGCTCTTGCGCTTCAATTCTGCTTTCATCTCTGCTGCCCTGTGCTCTGCGCTCCGAGTTGTGCTTTAGTACACGAGATGTGGCATTAGGGGGCTGACATGGTCAGTGTTTATGCCTGTTGTGTTTCCACACACTAGATCTTAAGGCATAAATGGCATGGTGGCAAAGAGTATTTGGAATAGCTTTGGAAACTTTGCTACTCTATTTGAGTGCAAAGGCAGTTGGGTGTATGGAGGGGAAGTTACTGTACATGGATGGTGTGTTGAGTTGACCTGATGTTTGGCTCTTGACATTTGAAACCGAGCAGGCGGTCTGCTGACACCTGTGGAGATTTCTACCTGGAGGGGCTCTTGCCCGCCGACTGTGAGGATGGTAGTGGTGCCCGCGCTACCGGCATTGAGGAGACCACTCCACCCCTGGCTGGACGCATCGTACTTTCCACAACACTTCGCAACTTCCCTGTCACACCTCAACCTCATCGTCCAATTAGTCTCACTCGCAGCGCTCCGCAGTTCACCCCGAGCCGGCACACCAGGGAGCGAAGCCTAGACCACTTCTTACGGCACTATTTGGACCGTTTCAACATACGATTGGTCATGCTTGAGGGGAACACCCTTGATATGAAAGACAGTCTGAAGGTTTTGAGCAAACAGCAGCAGCAGCTGAATGTTCAACTTGGACAGCTGCAGGGTCTGATAGCGACTGGTCATGCAACAGAGAGAGTGGAGATATTATCTAGGAACTACAGCAATATGGAGACTCGACTGAACCGTTTGGAAGACAGACTGGAGATTTTAATAGATGGATTCACTGCTTTGGCACAGGAAATCAACAAGATCAAGCGAAGTAGGCACATATCTCGCTCCACACAAGAGGGTCGAGGGTTGCCCATAAGTACTGCTATCCCCAGACTCACCACTTTGTCCAGACCTACCACCAGACCACACAGGAGGACTACAGTTTTTAGCAGAATATTTGTAACCCCTGTTATTTCAAAAGTACCTGTTCCCAGAAGTATACCCACACCAGCTACAAGGAGGTCTAATCCAATGTCTACTTCAAAACCACAGAAAAAGTCTGCAGACAATCGGAAGGTCAAAGAATCAGTCCCATCCCTTGTCAAAGATGAAACCAAAAATACTAATAGCTCAAAGAAAGATAAATCCAAATCACAAACCCCTAAGAAAAATACACAGCGAACAGTCATTGGAGCTCAGTCAAAAATGTCAAAGGTCTCTTATAAAGAAGCACCAGTCATCAAAAATGAGAGTAGGAACTCACAAGGGGCAGAACTCCAAATGAAAACAGTTTTTCAAGTCCAATCTCCATCTCGCAAGATAAAGCCTCCAGTCAAAAAGGCAACAAACCCTTCCACCAAGCCTAAGGTGGCCAAGAGGGAGCACCAGCCCGCTGCCCAACCTTCCAAGAAATCAAAAGAAACCAACAAAAATGGTCAACAGTCTGCATCTAACACTGCTGTCCAAAATAAGAGACAACAAACATTTGCTAGCAAAGTTCCAACCCAAGCAAAAAATAGTCCCCAACCAAAAGGGAAGACTGCTGAACAAAATAAGAAAGACACCAAACCAGAATCTAAGATTATAGGCCCAAACAAGAAGCAGCAGCAACCACAGGCCAGAACCTCTACGCAAGCAAAAAAGGGTCACCAATCAGAAATCAGTTCTCCTAGACAAAATAAGAAAGATGGCAAATCAACAGCCAAACCTCCTAGACAAAACAAGAAAGTATCACCAGTCACCAAGGCTCCTAGTCGAAGTAAGAAAAACCCATCAATTAGTAAGGCCATAAGTCCAGGTAAGAAAGCCCCATCTGCTCCCAAGGTTCACAGCCAAGATGACATACGTTCCCCATCAGCAGATAATGGCCAAAGACAAACCAAGAAAGAGCCTCGCTCAGGTCTAAAGTCATCAAGGCTGATTAAGGAAGAGAGCCCATCTGGACCATCTGGCACGGCTAAAAAACAGCACCATCCTGCAAACAAGGGATCTAGTCTGACAAAGAGTAGCCAGAAATTAATGGGGAATCCTTCGAGTCAAAACAAAAAAGAGCCCCAGTCAAGAGCAAAGACTGCTAAGCAGGAGAGGGTAGAGAAACAAACAGCAACAAGAGGTTCCAGTCAAACAGATAAAGAGAAGAAACCAGCTGTTAAGTCACCCAGACAAAACAAGAGAGACCACACACAGCATTCAAAGAGAACTAATAAAGAGGATATAGGTGGTGGAGGGCTGGCGCGTCACAGGGATCCGACAGAGTTAGTCATTAGAAAACCTTCTCCTAAAAATGGCAAAGGCAACACATCAAAATCATATCAATTAGATAGTCCTCTTCACAATGGCCCTGCTGAATCAAAACAAAAAACAAGCCCAAGGGAAACAGCCCCGAAATCCCCTTCTTCATACAACCCCCTCAGGGAGTCTAACACCAAAGTCAAACTTAATCCTGACAACAGGCAACACTCTCATCCACAGTCTAGTGCCCTAGACCTTCTCAGTATTCTCCAGGGGAATTACAAAGGCAGCAAGAAGGAACCCTCAAATGTTGAGCTACACATAGTTCTGGGAAGACTTGCCGTGCCCATTAAAATAATTCCAGATCCTGAATAAAGACTATGTCCCATGGGATAGTATGAAGGTGTGAATTCACGAAAAGCAGTATTTTTGACAAACTTCATTACAAGGGAAGGATTGCTTTTTGTGCAATCGGGACTTTGCTGACTGTGATGCTGACCATCTCTTACTATCTCTAAAAGACACACATCAGTGTTCCATATTATAAAATGCCCCATACTAAATAACAAATAATTTGCATTTTAGTGATAATTCATTTTTATTTATTAGTTTCAATGTATTGTACAATGTGGCAGGACCATTGTCTCCCTGTAAATGTCTTTGGTATTACTTTCTTGAAACTGATTTTCTTGAAACTGCCAGTCCAAACATGTTCTTTGTTTCACTGTGCACAATTTAATGTAGGAATAGAATGGGATACGTTTTGTTACGAATACATTTTTCACACACAGTATGAGCTTAAGTAAATTTCAGAAAAGCGGGGCAATTATGGTCACACCACAGCCAATGGTAAACATCACAACAGTGTCTAAAGTAGAGCAAACTGCCAGGAGCAGTTAATCTTAAATCTTTCAGTTTTTGAGATGATAAATGTGATTTTAGATTCATGTCATCTGTATGTGTACACATGGACATTTGCTGACACTCCAACAACATGTCTGTATATATGACGAAGCTACGGGACATGTAGTGTCTTTTTGAATATTGCTATGGACTACCTCAAGGACAAAAAGATTGAAGAACATTATGTTTTACAATGTACAAAGATGGACAGACGTACATCCTTTTTTGGATACATGGATGGATATTTATGGTAAATGTTGTACATTTTCCCCAAGAGCTATTGTTACTGTCTCTGGAGAAAAAAAATATATTAATATGTAGTTTCTTAAAATTATATGTGTAGTACAGTAAACATGCTTTAATTATGTAACATTTCACTTTGCTAAAAATACACTGTATATGCTGGAATTGACCAATTCTTAAGTGCAATATTTTAAATACATTTTAAGGCTTGGATTTTGTCAAAATGAAAGATATTTAAATGGCCGTCTATTATAGTAGTATAGTATTATAGTAATATAGTTTGTTTTGAATGTTCCCGTCATTTTGTTGCTAACTGAATTGCTTCCTGCGTTGCTGGCCATGCATGTGCACTGGCAATTATTATTCCGACTACTCTTATCATGCATTAGCGAGCCATAATATTGCTTTAATAAAAACAATAACAGTAACCATGACAACTGTAATCAGTATCTCAAGTCAGTTGTAAAGTTGTGAAGTGTCCTCTATGTGTGGAGGCTGCTCTGGCTGGACATCTCTGGAGCTGGCAGTGAGCAGGTAAGACTCTGACGACCACTGCAGAACGCCCTCTTCGCCCAGAGCAGCTCTGAGAATAGGGGAATAGGCCTGCTTGGGTGCTGAGACTTTCTAGCTCTGAAGTTCCTGGTACATAGTGTTGCTTTGCAGCATCGTGTCCCCTTGCTTCTTTTGCTTAATGTTGCCTTTCTTCTTTTGCTTCAGACCCTTGGTGCTGTTTGTCATTGTCATGCGTTTGGATGGTCTTACTGTGACAGCTGTGTGTACACTACAGTACAGTGTGATTGGAATGATTGTTTCAACATGTGCAACATGTTGAGCAGCCCATGGCTCTCCCTGCTGGGTGACCATGGGCACACTCTATGTCCCTTTGCCGTTTCCTAAAGGGTGACCTCTTGAATGATATGCTGTAGAGAATGAACTGTTGTTAGTCTGTGCCTCACACACACGTATGCACGCACACCGCACACATTCATGAACCTGCACGCACACACACATGCACGCACGCACGCACGCACGCACGCACGCACGCACGCACGCACGCGCGCACACACACGCACACACACACAAACACACACACACACACACACACACACACACACACACACACACACACACACACACACACACACACACACACACACACACACACACACACACACACACACACACACACACACACACACACACACACACACACACACACACACAAACACACATGCAGCAGTTTCTCTTACATCTTGTGCTGCTTACTCTTAAAAGAGTAAGTGATGGGTACCAGTAGGATATGAAATGGGGATTTTCATTGTTGGCTTCATGAAGCTGGTTTGCAAGGGTTTCTCCATTTGGTTTAGAACATTTCTTCTGGAATGCTTTTTTCCCTCTGGTTTGTGAGTCTCATTCATGTGCTTGACATGCATACATTTGCTCTCAAAGCCAAATGCTCGGACATGTTGGGCAATATGTCTTTCAATATTCACATTATTACACTGTTCATCACTAAGAACGTGACGTGACATTAACAAAAATGTGTTGTTTTTAAAGCTGTGCACCAGGATATAATGGAAACCCCCTCAGTGGACGAAGCTGTTCACGAGAAACTCCCGGTAAGTGCATCATGTGCTCTTTTGTTGTCTAATGTAATTACAACACTCGTTGTATGATATTACACAGTTGAAGCCATGTAGTACACAGTAGTGTTGTAATTACATTTGTAAGAGTACTTCTACTTATATTTTATACAACACTAATTTGGTTGTTAACTGAATGATGTCTTGTCCTGTCTGATGTCTACGAAATGATCCATACAGGAAACTGCTACCAGTGTGATGAGCGAGGAAGTGAGGGCTGCAGTGGAAACGGGGTCTGCCGTTGCAAGGCAAGAGGATCATGAAAGAGTCTTTTAATTGCATTTCATTTTTAGACCTTCTCAATCAGCGGTGAACCGTGTTATTACACTGAAACATTGCAGGCCAGTTAAACATAACAATATGCTTAAGTTGCCCTGCTGCCTTACGTTTGTAAGTTAACTCAACTAGAGACTGAACTCAACTCAAGGCTTTCTCAAGTGGAGTTAACTTACAAAAGGCAGCAGGGCAACTCAATTTTTCATGTTTAACTGGCCTCGATGTTTTACATTGTAAGTGTGCAATGTAGTTAAGTGTGACTGTTTATATGTGTGCTTTCAGATGAATGTGGAGGGACCATACTGTTCAAGCTGTAAATTCAACAGCTTCCATCTGAGCGAGCTGAACAAAGATGGCTGCCTGTCCTGTTTCTGCATGGGCGTGGTGCAGAAATGCACCAGCTCCAACTACTACAGAGATGTGGTATGAGTTTGGATAGAATACAGTAATGATAATTATAATTGCGGTAAAATACCAAAACAAATCTTTAAAGGAGCATAGTGAATGCAAGGGTATGTACACCACGTTCCACATTATTACGCAACTGACATTTTTCGCTGTTTCCCCAAATAATCAATGCAAATGACAGTCGTCATAATTTTCAAGTCATCAGCCATTAGAGTACAATTAAAACGTTTTTGAATGAACCTTCCAATGATAACGGTATTTTTTTAAGTAATAAAAAACTTAAAATGCTCTGTTCCACATTATTACGCAAAGTAGTTTTGTAGTGTTGTAATCCAAATTTCTTTCTTTGTTTCCCATTTACATCAACACAGTTGGATTTTTGTACCTTCTAAATTACATTTCAATGTTCAATACTTGATGATAACCTCTTTGTCTTAGTAACTGGAATGCTGCCTTTAACATTGAAGTCAATGGCAGGGCATTGCATGGGAGTTATGGAAGCCCAGATATCCTTGATGCTTTGCTCTCAGCTGTTTTTGTTTGTTTGGTCTGGTGACCCACACTTCACTCTTCAATATACCCATAGATTTCCATGCCACGTTTAGGTGCTTTGGTGGTATCGACATTTTAACTCACCAGACATAAAACCCCATTGAAAATGAATGGGATTTTATGTCTGGTGAGTTAGAATGTCATCATCTCCAAAGCACCTAAACGTGGCATGGCATGGAAATCTACGGGTATATTGAAGAGTGAAGTGTGGGTCACCCGACCAAACAAACAAAAACAGCTGAGATCAAAGCATCAAGGATATCTGGGCTTCCATAACTTCAATATTAAATGCAGCATTCCAGTTACAGCTTATAGCAAAGTTTTGAACATTGAAATGTATTGAAGGTACCAAATGCCAACTGTTTTGATGTACCGGTAAATGGGAAAAAAAGAAAGAAATTTGGATTACAACACTACAAAACTGTTTTGCGTAATCAATTGGAACAGAGCATTTTGGGCATTTTAAGTTTTTTATTATTTTAAAAAATACCGTTGTCATTGGAAGGTTCATTCAAAAACGTTTAAAATTGTACTCTAATGGCTGATGACTTGAAAAATATGACGACTGTCATTTCTATTGATTATTTGGGAAAACGGCAAAAAATGTCATTTGCGTAATAATGTGGAACGCGGTGTAGATCTGTAACAGGTGTCTGCACGGTGTAATATTTTTCAGCAATTTCTTTCCAGAATTCATGCTGCCCATTCAAAAATGTTACCTTTTTCATAAAATACCTTCACCATCAAATTGTAAATATTCATTATGTCTGGGTAAATTCCCCCTTTTCATACATGTCATTTTGAATTTCCAGAAATAGACATTTTTAGCTACAAAGCTTACTGTACTTTGGTCATATGAGTCAAAAGCTAACCTAAATACATATTGGTCTGTCTAGGTGTCCACCTCCTTCACGCCAGGAAACTTCCAAGGCTTCTCTCTGGTCAACCGGCAGGGCAGCACCCTCATCACTAGCGGCTTCAGTGTGGAGTTGTCCACAGAGGGCACCCGCCTCTCCTACAGTCATCTGCAGCACTTGAGCCAGGAGCCACACTACTGGCAGCTGCCTGGAAACTACAAAGGAGACAAGGTAGTGTTCACAGCAGCTACTGCCACATCCAGCAATATTATACCCCACCCTGCCCTCCCTGTTCTTTTTGTCCTGGTGTCTTTCTTTTCTTTTCTTTTCTTTTCTTTTCTTTTCTTTTCTTTTCTTTTCTTTTCTTTTCTTTTCTTTTCTTTTCTTTCTGTGTCTCTCATTTGCCATTCTTCTCATGTGCCTTCCCCTCTGATCTTTGCATTGTGTATGAGAGAGTCTCCAAGTCTTAGAGGGCAGACAAAAGCAGTTTGGAGATTCATTGTTTGGGACTCTATGGTTGTCTTGAAGTGGGAGTGAAGTTCTCCTTTGGGGTCTGTCAAAAGTGACTTGACACGTCAACAGGTTTCAGTGAATCGCGCTGTTGCAGATGTTTCTGCTTGAAACTCCAGTAACCGTGACTGCATTGTATCTTAACAATTTTAGGATGGAATCAAAAAATTGGCTCGACAGAAGCGAGCACCACAGGTAAAATGGTCTGCATGTGTATGTCACGAGTCGTGTGTATGTAACGAGTGTGTGTTTATTTGCTCGATTACTTCCTCGTGAGCCAATTCCACTGACATTGACCACTTACTCCACTCTTGGAATGACTGATACAGTTGCCTGGCCATACCGGTTTGCTAGAATATCAACATTTGTGATTTCAGCTTTGAAGTGGTTTTGAGGTGTTTATTGAAGGTGAACAAAACACAACTCACAACAACTAATAGTGTGATATTTGGGCCTCTATACCTCCACTCACCAAAGAGTTGTAACAGCCCACATAACTGCATGTCCTGTAAGTAGTAAAAATACAATGTTAAACACAACCTGTCTAATCCTTACATGCATCCAGTTAAGAAATTGCAGCTGTGGTGGCCCTGCCATGGTCAAAGGGTAGGGCACTGGGATAGACAAAAGTCTACTTACCTCAGTAAATCTGCATTTCATACTCTCTCTCAATAAATTACCCATGTCCCTATCCTACCTGGTTACTCCATCTCCATTTGAACCTCCAGACTGTAGAACCAATATAAAATTTTGAAAAAGGAACTGCAGTGAAAAGTTACTCCATTTAGGTCCCTCTTCTATATTGTTTTCCTTTGATAATTCAACACCACACTCCTCAGGTGGCCTCTGTGCCATAACAGCACAGGATAACACTTCATTTTAAGGGTTCACTGTTACTGTGCACTACACAGTAAAGTTGCATAGCTGGTGTAAGTAGTGTACTTACCTAATGTATTTGTCTGTTTATACATACCATAATTATAATGAAATAGGAGTTTATTTAAAGAAAAACAAACTTTGCCAAAGCGCTGAATTCATCTAGGGAAGCCCAAGGCACCATACTGGTGGTGAATGAATCAGTGCTCACACTTTTAGGTGTTATTAGTTGTTATGCACCAATTATTCCACTGTACATATTGAGGTAAGTACACTGTAACAGTGACCCCTTAAAATGTGCTACCCACCTTAGCATGACTCATGAGCATGACAAACCTCACCAAACCCTCACCCCGCACCCCCATACTCTGGCGTAACCTTCACTACTGCCCTCCCCAGTGGCCTGTGGAGGCGGCACATCTGCAGGAGGATGAGATTTGGGCTCTCCTCTCCAACTTCTCCGGCCACTCACAGCCTCCATCCCATATCTCCTCCTACTCCTCCTACTCCTCCTCCAAGCGGGGGGAGCCGAGTGTCCATCACACCTCCCACAGCTCAGGCTCAAGGACAGGCCCCTCAGGTGTCTCCTCTGGCCGCAAGAAAGCCGTAGGAGGAGCTCCTGGTACTTCGGGTCAGCCCCAGAAAACAGAGCTCCTTGCACAGGTATCCAATTTCCCAAAAGACACTCGATTCTCAGACTGTGGTGTACTCAGTCAGGAAGGCAAACTCAATGACGTACTTCATTCAGTAATAGTGTTGTAGGAACCCCTTAAAAATGAGATTCGTCATCTCAAGGGGCCTATGCTTGCAAACAAATAAATACAAATAAATAAACATCATTGCGCCAATATGGAAGTCGATCTTGGAATCAGAAGTGCACATGTTGCAATATAATACTATTATACTATTATACTACTATACTACTACTATACTATAGTCTCTATGGCTGAGGTGCTCCTGAGCATGGCGCCTAACCTCACATTGTTGCAGGTGTCTGTATCCATTGCCATGTACCTAAATAACTGTTAGTCTATTTGGACAAAATCTAAGTGTTATATAAAGAAATATGTGTGCAGAAATCCCTCACTCGCTAACCGTGTGTGTGTGTTGCGTGTGGGTGCGTTGCGTGTGTGCGTGCGTGTGTGTGTCTGTGTCTGTGTAAGTCTGTGCGTGTGCGTGCGTGCATGCGTGCGTGGATGTGTATGAGGAGACTTCAGATTTGTCTGTGCTCAGGTACACATAGAGTCAGCACACAGAGACATGTATTGCAAGTGTTGCTGCTTCAAGTTAGGGGTTGTAGTAGCTCTACTGTGACTTGTGTTTTGTCCTTTGGGTCTCAGGCAGTGAGTGTGCATGTTGGGAAATACCTGGATTTGTGGCCACCTGTCTGATCTGTGATTTAGCACCTGCACAGCACACTGGAGTTAATGATCAAGCAGCCATGAGTTAAAGTTTAATCCAGTTTAAAGTGTGACAACGTGAGTCATCAGGTGTGGTATGTCTGGGCACATATTGCTTAGGGAGGGGAATTAGAGGTTGGATGGCTGTGCAAGATTATGCCGACCGCAGTGCATTAAAAAATAATGCAATATATTTTATTGCTTGGGTATTATTGTACTTTGTACTACCACCCACACTGTGAGTGCTGCTTCTATGTACAGTATGTCATTTGTAATGTGTTTTGGATAAAAGTGTATACTGAATGCAATATAAAGAAGAGTATTCGAGGCTTCCAATGATAGTAGTCTATCAAAAAGCAATTATGACCAATAATGTCTCTTCTGAAGCTTCGAGAAATGGACTTTGCTACTACGTAATGGTAATATGGGAAGTATGAGGACTTCAATCTTGTTAAAGCAGACGCAGTGAGAACAATAAACGGCTCTGGCCAGCATAGGTAGTCTGGAATGGACTCTACAGTAGATACTGTAGTAGGTATTCAAGAATGGAGTCTCTCTCACCACCCCTTCCTGCTGCTTTCATTGTCTTCTGTGCTTGAACACCTTGCTGCTGTCTCTTTCCCTTCTTTTTTTATCTTCCTTTTCCCCTCCATCCCTCCTTCGCCACTGGGCCAGTCTTCCCCCGGGCACCAAAGGTTGGCTTCCAACACCAGGATCGCTCCTGGCACCGACACAGGTGCTGGGGCCTTATCACAGGAAATGCTTTTCTGGCGGCTGCCCGAGGTCTACAGAGGGGACCAGGTAACCCAAACAACTGGTGCATGTTAGACCAACCCTCCCGCAAGAGCCTACAGCACCACCGTGAGGCCAGTCTGTTAGCTAGCACATGTCAGCACCAACTAGCTTGTGTAGGAAATGTCTGGCTGAAACGAATCTGAGGGCAGCAGGCCATTTCTGATGAACATATGTAGATGATGAGGAGATCTAAAGGTGTTTTTAAGTATAGTATTTTCCATCGGTATTAGTTGTTGGGTACCGTAAATAAGAAGCTGTTTTAATATTGTATTTGGATGTTTTCATACCGTACATACCAGCATACTACAAAAATTGTTTTGGACAACTGCTTTTGATGGCAAACACTACTCTGTATATTGTTGGTACAATATTTTGCTGTATTATTCTTTCTATACTATGTTGTTTACTGTCACTTTGTTTATTTTAAAATTTCCGACATCGTTTCCATTTTGGGTGAAAATGTGTGTATGTTCTTGTATCCTGTCCTCTTGCTCAGGTTGGTTCATATGGTGGAAAGCTCAAGTACATCATTTCATATGTGGCTGGACAGAGAGGGACACCTATTGATGACGTTGATGTTCAAATTATTGTGAGTA
>NC_085866.1:17389814-17397314 GCF_034702125.1 Engraulis encrasicolus | reverse complement strand
TGAAGCAAGTGCTTGGGATCGGTTCAGCGCAGTGTTTTTTGCTACGGTAGAATTTCCAAGAAAACCAACCCAGTGATGTAACATTCTGCCGTGGAACATGATGGCGCTACACAGTTGCAAAAATGTGACTTAATCAAACTTGCTATATTATATATTACAACACAGTTATAGTATAACACTGTTTAGACAACTCGGATGGATAGACTAAGACTTCATATTTCCAACGAGGAAAACTTTGTCTGGTGTTTTATGTCCACTTTAATATCAGCTGTAGGTGGGGCAGTTTTGGAAATGGTGCAATGCCAGACTGTGCTTTTCATGCTATAGTCTGGCTTGTCAGGCTGCCTATTTCCATGAACGGACCTAAAAAAGGGATTCCTGAAATACTATGATGTGATGTTATGTGATGTGACATGACATGATATTTTATTGTGATTTAATGATGGTATTGTATTGCATTACTGTATATTTTATTGCATGTTGATGGAAAAGCCTACTGTACCCAATTATCATTGTTGAATAGGACTTAACTGTGTTCCCTCTGCCCTATCACCAGGAGAGGAGCTGTACTTCCCCACTGTTCAGCACAGCGAGGCCGGGGTGTACATATGCACATGCCGTGACCAGCGCAGCACCAACCACAGCCGAGCGGAAATCATTGTCACTGGTACACACACACACACACACACACACACACACACACACACACACACACACACACACACACACACACACACACACACACACACACACACACACACACACACACACACACACACACACACACACACACACACACACACACACACACACACACACACACACACACACACACACACACACACGCATGCATGCATGCACTCACACACACACACACACAAATGTTCACTCACACATGTGTAAGGAATGTCTGTGAAGATCTACTGTATAAGAATTGTTACTGTCTAACCTGGTACTCAGCATGTTGACACACACAGTATCCCATCATATCTGATGTCAATCAAACACATACACCTGCTTGCCATCGCATCTCCCAACACTTGCGCATATGCCTACTGTACTATGGATCAGGACTGCATAAAGGAATGCTTGACTTGGGAAGTGGTATCAGATTATTATTTTATTTTTTTTTACTGCATTCAAAGATAGCAATGCCAATTATTACCAACATATGATATTTCAAGGCAACCATGCTCTCTAAACAAAATGTTATTTGAAAATTGTTATCAGGTAAATTCAATTTTTAATTCATAATTTTACTTTTTTACTCATCTCCTCATCTCATACTCAATTTCTCATTAATAATTTGTACGTACCGGTATTTCCATTCCTTCATGTCTCTTTGCATTTATGTGCAGGCTCCACCAAGCCTATTGAGGTGTTCATTGAGGAACCCAAGGTCCAGACCATCAGTGTTGGTTCAGATGTCAGCTTCATCTGCACTGCTAAGAGCCAGGTACTGAAAACTGACACATGCACGGGTATACACACACACACACACACACACACACACACACACACACACACACACACACACACACACACACACACACACACACACACACACACACACACACACACACACACGGCCACACACGGCCACACACACGGCCACACACACACACACACACACACACACACACACACACACACACACACACACACACACACACACACACACACACACACACACACACATACATACACACACACACTCTATAGACACAGCCATACAAACACAGGTCAACCCACACCTCTCCTAATGGCTTCCCTTGTGTGTTGTGAGATTCCTGATTTTGTCATTCCCTGTTGTGCCACAGTCACCAGCCTACACTCTGGTCTGGACTCGCAAGGGCAATGGCAAGCTGCCCAATCGCGCCATGGATTTCAACGGCATCCTGACCATCCAGAATGCGCAGCCAGAGGACGCTGGCACCTATGTGTGCACTGGCTCCAACATGCTTGCCATGGACGAGGGCACTGCCATTCTCACCATCCCAGGTTCGTGATTGGCTCAACCCGTGGCACGCATCGAGCCCCAAAGCCCCTCCCACGACCCCCCCCTCCCCCAGCACTACTCTACTCTCTCCTTTCGGTGCATGCGCTTGCCTCTCTGCTCACCTCTGCTCTGATTGTTTGTCAAGTGCTTGTGACTGAAATGCTGCTTTGCGCCATGCCAATCCACCCCTCACCACACCCCTCACCGCACCCCTCACCGCACCCCTACCCCCACCTGCTGCTGAATAACCCAATGACCTGTGACCCAGTACGTGTGCTCCTCTGCTTGCCCCAAGACTGAATAATATGCTTTTCTCTTATCTGTCTCTTTCTCGCGCCTGCTTGGGTTTGGCACAGTGTCTGTGTGGAAGCTACACTGCTAGCAGACGATACAGCTTGTGAATAATCTTTCAGTTGATTTACTGTATATACACCTCTCAATTCAGCATAGGCTAATGGGGCAAATACATCCTGGGATTGCTAAAGGGAAGTTAAAGGGACTGAAATGGGTGCTGTCACTAATATGCTGTATTTACTGCTGTATTTAGACTGATTGTGACCTTGCAAAAATCACCACTTGAAGTATAGGACAAGATTGAATTATTTGACAAGATTGAGTTATTTCATCCTCGGAAGAAGCTGGACTTACGATTTACAACGTAGTCACATACCCAAATGACCCCAAGTACCACCATAAAAAACACCAGCAGATGGCCACCACCCATTCATCCACACACAATCATTGATATGGATCTGCTCAGTCGTCACACCCCCTCAAACTTCCCACTGAGGCCCCGAACCCCTTCTCTTTCACTGGACTTTCTGGTGTCCCACCAATCAGCGTCTCCACCCCTCTCTCCCCTCCGCCAGAACCTTGTTCCTCCAGCTTCCTCATTGCTGTATACAGTAGGAGCTGTGTTAAGAGAAGGTGCGGAGAAGTTTCACAAGTGGATGGTAGAACACCTGACCCCACCCTTCTTCTGCCCCCTAATGACACCTCCCTTCCCACCTCCTCGTTCCCCATCTCTTATCCCTCTCTCTCTCTGCCTCCCTGACCTCGTAAGTAGCAGCCTAATGGTCGGATAGGGAGTTGGGCTTGGGATTGGAAAGTAGACACAAATGTAAACCACAAGTTGAGTCAACTTACAGACTTTAGGCAGCAGGGTTACTTACTTTTTTTAAAAGTTAAAGTGACCTGCAATACATTTGCAGTGTATGTACAGTTGTATCCAGGGGCTATCTCTCCCTCGTACCATCCCACCCCTTCACTATACCCTCATACCCCGACACTACCAGATGTTGAAGGACAGGGGCTGAGAGGGTACCTCCCTCCCCACTCCAATAGCCAGTCCGACTGTTTATCTTCTTCTCCTCCCTCCCAACCTCCCATCTTAACCCCTTCAGTTTATATAGTCCAGTCTCCCTGGCCCTCTCCAGTACCTTTCTCTCCCTCCTATTCCTTGATGTCTCCTGTGTCCCCATCCTCCCCTAGGAGTGTGTAGGCTAGGAGGCTAGTTCCTCTGCTGTGATTGCTCCTCACTTTGCTGTGGTGTTGGGCTTTTTACTCCTCTACGTCCATGTGGTGGCACATTCTTCCAGTGTCCTTCCTCTGGTGGTTTTACACTAAATCGGTGTTGGATTCTTTTTTATTCGCTCTTCTCTGTGAGGTGTTAAATTCCTACCCCATCCCCTCACCCCCTTACCCACTGTGCCCACCCCCACCACGCCTGGGGGTCTGCAGTCTTCAAGGGGCAGACATGAAGGTTGGAGAGGGTAGATGCCACATCAAGACAACCAACCAAAACCTTGTGTCATTTTTCATTTCATTTTTTCTTTTTTTTCTCCAGTTTTTTTTACAGTCCTTTTTGTAGTCTCTTTTTTTATTTCAAAATGGTGCTATGAGTGAATGGTTGGGCTTGACAGCCGATTTTGTAGCGCCCCCCTGTGTCTCTGGACATTAGGGCACACCTACAAGTGTAACAAGACTCAACATTCACATTATCCAATAAGAGGCTAGACAGTAGCGAGAAGCAAATGTCATCAGCGTTCCAAACCTATCCAATTGAGCCATCTGTCTTTTTTAATTTATTTTATTCACATACTGTGTTTTATGTTCTTGTAATTTCTTTTTGCAGATTTTGCGTAAGTTGCTTATGTTACTGCTTCTTTTAAAGATATACAATGTTCCCTTTTTATGTGTAAATATATATATTGCGTACTTAACATATATGCGACATTTACATATCAATGCCAAAACACTGTTTGTACAATCATATATAATGAACCACTGATGATAATGATATCAACATAAAAATCACAGAGCTAAGTGTAAAATTAGCTGAATTGTAATAAGCTTGTTACAAACACTGGAATTATTCTAAAACAATCATGTTTGCGTGAAATGACTACTCATTCTGTATGTCACATGTTCGTAGAATATACTCTGATTTGTGTTAATTTTAGGCACTGTTAAAATGTTGTTGTAAGGGCAGTCATTACATAGTGGCACATTTATATTTTATAGCTGGAAGTACCTATATGTATGACTGCTATGAGACTGAACTCACAATTTTTTTTTTTTATCACCCATTTTCGTACTCCGTACAATATGTTATCTTATTATGGTGCTTCTTTGTCAGCTGCGATTCTATACGTTCATATTCCAGTGTGTCTAATTTATGTTAACTGTGAAATGTCTGTATAAATGTCTGTTTTAAAAAATAATAAATAATAAACGTTTTTTAAAAAATGAGATTATCTCAAGAACAGGAATCAGGACAGATAAAATTTGCCTAGAATGCGATAAAAAAAAAGAAACAGCAGGTTTGAGAATAATCAGACCAGACGACATCCTCCATGTCTCTTAGAGATGTGGGGATCATTCAGGGGCCAGATAGCCAGCCCATCTGAACCCAGTAGAATTAGTATAAAACATGGTGTATAAAGTTTCATGGGTTTACAATATGTTTGACATTTTACTGAATCACAAGCTGTATCAGGCAAATATGTTTGAATGTTGGGAGTCCGTACAAGTAAAGTTTTGATATGTTTACCACTACTAACTGCATGCTTTTTGTCTGTGTGTGTGTGTGTGTATATTTAGTGTGTGTGCAGTCAGTTCTCTGTTCTCTTTTCCTATTGCATTCTAAATTTGAGTTACCATTTTGTTCTTGTGTAAGATGTGCAGTGTGTGTGTGTGTGTGTGTGTGTGTGTGTGTGTGTGTGTGTGTGTGTGTGTGTGTGTGTGTGTGTGTGTGTGTGTGTGTGTGTGTGTGTGTGTGTGTGTGTGTGTGTTTGTGTACGTGTGTGAGAGTGGCATTAAATATTGTTTACCTCAACCTCAAACATTTTCAGCATGTGGATGGATAAAGTTAGGCCTGCTTTTCATGTATGTGAGTAGGTCAATATGTGTTAGTGTGTTTATCAATGTGTTCTGCATCAGGAATAAAAAGAAAGTCTAAAGTTAAGTGCACATCTCAAAAGGTCGGGCCGTAAAGTCGGTCTGGAACTGACATGTCATTGGCTCCCTCTGGTCACCTGACCTACTCCTGGTGCCATCCATCACCACACAGTTTAATGTGTTTCTCACTCCCCCATATACTGTGCATTTGAAATCCTCTATTCCAAAATGTAACTTTGAAAAACTAAAAAGTGTCCGCAAAGCAATCCTTTTACTCTGTACCATTTGTTTGTTTTTAAATTGATATCGTACAACATTTATAGTATAATGTACAGTATATAGTTAGTATACTTTTGGTTTTATTGACTATTTGACAAGAGTCACAACTTTTAACGTGGGTTGCACATTGCTATGTTCAGTAGAGCAGTAGATATCGGACTAGCACTGTCACATATGCTCATCAGTAAGCACATGGGTAACACTTTATTTTAGGCATACATCTATAGCACTAATACATACAATGCTAATGCCTGCATAAGTACCTTGTAAGGCATGTACTAAGCAAATGCTAAGGCCTACTAGGTCCTACTAAGGTTAAATTGGTAATAAATCCCTTATTGTGCATGAACAAGACATTTGCGAATACATGCCTAACAAATGTTTGATTTTGCTTTGTACATGCCTTACAAGTTACTTATACAGGAACATTGTATGTATTAGTGCTAATAGATGTATCCCTAAAATAAAGTGTTACCAGCACGTGTAACGTATGTACAGCATACATTATGAAATAAAATAAATCTGGTCAACAGTGCTACATATCACACCTGCCTGATCACCAGTGATGGGCTACCTGGATGGAGAAGCTACGATGCATTGGCAAATATTCCAATTGACCTGGTCTTAATTGGGTAATGCTTTCTTTTTACGGTACAGTCATTACTGTGCACTTTCTGGGTAACAACAGGGTAACATAGAGAAGTTACATGGTATCTAACGGGTAAAAAGGGGTTAAATGTAAAGTGAATACTATGTATGACACCTATCTCAAGAATTACTCAGAAAACACTGTATTTTCTGGGTAACAACAGGGTAACAGAGAGAAGCTACCTGTTAGATACCATGTAACTTCTCATCTAACTATCTAACCCTATTGTTACCCAGAAAATACACAGTACTTTCCTTTTCTTGGCAATTACATGGTATTTACATCGCAATAACCCCTTTTTACCCGCTGGATACCATGTAACTTCTCTCTGTTACCCTGTTGTTACCTTACCTGATTACCACCAGACCTAATCACAAGTGAGTCTTTCAGATCGAAACGATTGTGTAGAACTAAAGGCAGTATGGGAGCTCCCAGGCTAGTTGTTACCCAGAAAGTGCACAGTAATTACGCACGGTAACTGTACCGCAAAAGACAGTGTGACCTTTACCTGTCCTCGGTGGATTGTAGCTTCTGAATGCAGATTGCCCGTTACTGCTGACATCATGAACTTACAAGGCGTTCGACCTATACAAGGAGTTGAACCTCAGCACAGATGGCACCCGTTGAAGGTCAGGTGGTGTGAGGGGTGTGATGACACCAATGATGTGTATCATCCATCTTGGCACAACCAAGGATCTCACACGTGGATGGGTGTGTATGTTCCTCACAGAAGCATCTCAGATGCAGACGTTTTACACAGCCTATGAAATGTTTGAAGGACATAGGAAGCGTAAGTCTTGCATGTACCCTTCCCTTCTTCCAGATCCTCTCTCTGCATGTCCACTCTCTCTTTCAGCATGGACAGAGCCACACCAGCCCTGCCACACGCAAACAGGGCGTAAGTGGTGGGACTGGTGTGGTCAGCTGGAATGCAGACATGTTTCCAGTCGAGGGAGACTCCCCTTTTGAGATCACTCCACCATGATCATTTCTCCAGTCCTTCAAGACATTAGCACGAGCTGGAAGTGCAGCACTCAGAATGAGCACATAAACCCTTTTTAAGTACAGTAAAAAATGTGCACAGCAGTAGATCTGGTACAATCAAGACCCAGTCCATCATCGGTTCACTTTGCTGTGAAATACTTTTTGCTATGAAAACTACTGCTGAAAATAG
>NC_085866.1:17354814-17384814 GCF_034702125.1 Engraulis encrasicolus | reverse complement strand
ATGTAACAGAGACAGAGTGCAAATGCATTGTGGGAAACAATGCATTTGCACTCTGTCTCTGTTACATCTGACTCTTCGCCTCCTTATACGTACCCCCTTGCCTGTCTTTGTTTCTTCGTCCTACTCTTCATCTCCCTCTGCTTCCTCTCTACATGTTGTCTGGGCTCCCTCTCCCTAGCATTCACATGGCATTGCACTGCTGTCACTATGCAGCAAAAAGGGTTTCAGTGCCATCTGCTGTTCGCATGGTGTCCTGCCACTGCTTCTAGTTGACACTAGCGTGCACCTGCTCATGCTGTTGTAAGTGAACCCTGAGTGTTCCAAGAATCTGATTTAATAGTAAACCAGGTTAGTTTGACCTTGAGGTAGTGGTAAATCATCTAATAGAAGAGACTGGAATCCTTATTTTCTTAACTAAATCTCACCTGCAAGTTATCTATTAGTAGGTTTAGCACTTCCTGTTGGTGAACTTAGCCAGGTTCATCATTTAACCTTGTTCTTGGAATGCTCTGTCTATCAGCGTAGCGTGTGCCGACGCCGTGACATTAAACAGATTGATGGGATGATTGGAGGAGTGCAGCTCATTATGAATCTGTGAACTCGACCAAGCAGCCCCCTTTAGGAAGCTATAGATAGATGATGGCCATATTTTGCTTGCTGCTCAGAGACAGACCAACTAAAGTGCCTTATTCCCGTTATCCCCCCTGCCCCTGTCATTCAGCTTCCACTTTGTTTTTGTTTTGTTTTTTTATTTCAACCCCAGTTATGTTATCAATTCTGTAATTATCCAGATAGTTACCTATTAACAATATAACAATGTCAATGCATATGACGTAATTCTATGTTTGTATTGTTTACACGTATGATTTGATGAGCATCAAATCAGTGTTGCTCTTATCAACTTGCAATTACTGTTGAAGTTATGCTGCTATTATGCTGCTTTTCTCCGCAAGGCTTCAATTCTATCAACAGCAAACGGTGCTCTCAATGCCATTACAAGAATTGCAGCAGTACCAGATGTTGGCAAAAAAAACAATTATTCAATAGTATATAAGTAGGCAAAAGCTTTGTTATTTCAAACATGAATATATTGATTTATTAAGTGCTGAAAGAGGGGGAAACTCTCAATTGGGATTACAAATGCTTTTAGGTAAATGACATGGAGAGCAATATCATCTTGTAGCTGTAACTTACAAACGTATACAAATATATATCTAAAGGCAATTTATATATGATTAGATATCAATACATATAGATATAGCAATACATATAGATAGCAAATTGCTATTAGCAATACATAACGAGAAGTATGGTGAGTTGCATTGCTAAACTTGGTGTGGAGAGCAAAATTGGGAACACATGGCTATTGAACATGGCATGTACTGTTCATCCATCAGCCACCTACGTAAGGCTACTAATCACCATGTTTACTGTTACTGTACTGCTTGCACTGTACTGGCAATGTTGAAAATACCCAAGTGAGGTCCATGCACCAAAAACATAACTTTTTCCAGCATCTGGTATGAAAGCAAGCACCCCATGTCCTGCATGGTCATCTGCAGCTGCTGTGTGCTATGCTACTGTATGTATATTGTGCTGTGCGGCCTGCTCATGTTTGCTGTGTGAGCAGAGTGCTGTGTGCGTTCGTGTTTTGGTAGGTAAGTAAATATACAAGTTGTTTTACGGCAGGCCCTCTCTGACTTTGTTCTGGTCCCATTCCACCAGGCCCGTATGGAGCGCACAGACATCGGCACCCTTCTCATCCCGAACATCAGGCCTTCTGATGCGGGCACCTACCTCTGTGTCGGCATCAATGCTATTGGATCCTCCGAGTCCCGCATAGAGGTCACAGTGTCAAGGGGTGAGACAAGTCGTGTGACACCAAAATTAGTCTTTATGCAGACAATCTTTCACTTTTTTTCACACAGAAACTTCAGTGATCACTTCAGAACTTTCAAGACCACCAATACATTCTCCCATGTCTCATAGGCTACAATATTACATGCTGAGTATAGTGTTTTATCATAGGCACATTAGTGTTCAAATGGTTCATATGAGTGAAAATTCAAGTGATGGTTTATGTTTGTCATGTGAGACCAACATTTCTATTTTAAAAGAGAGAGCACACTGTTTTGAGACGTTTTGAGACATTCATTTTGCAGGAGAAGTGAGGGTTTTTTGGTGAGTTTTTGAATTTGTGTGTAGTGTTTTGAGTATTCAAGACATGCTTTCACAAATTGTGTGTAAACAGTTGAGAAAACTGTAGCTCCCATGGAAAGTTTTCAAATTCTGCAACCCCACGTACATGGAAGACAGTTATCTAATGGTCCATTATTCCAGGTATACTGTCTTAATCTACTTCACAGCAGATCAATCTGCAAAAAAAAAAAAACGTGTAACAATGAAACTGACGGAAGCATTGTTTGTCTTTGCTCAGTGGACATCTCAGCCCCCCAGGAGATAACCATCCAACCCTCCATCGCCACTGTGGTCGAGGGAGAAACGCTGGAGCTGAACTGTCTGGTCCCTGGCAACCCGCCTCCTGCGGTCACCTGGCACAGAGCCACTGGCTACCTGTCATCCAATCACCAGGTCTGCACACACTCCACACTTTTGGCTAAACATTATACAAAGTGAACACTAGTGGTGTCAACAATAATCGATTCGGCGATGCGATGCAATGCAATGCGGGGCATGGACGATTCAATTCAATGCGGCAAGTTCCAGAATCAATGCGGCAAATGATTTAAGTTTCAATTACTTCCGTAGATAATTCAGGAGCAAATGAATGTTAAATTAAATCAAAGCACTTCAAAGCATTGAAAACTGATAGACTAATACAGAAAACAGCCAATACAATGTTGCTCAGTATCTAACTACTTGTATTGCCTCATAGTGACTGATGAAACATTTGCTTTGCTTTCAGTAGAAATGTAATGCATTGCAATGCATCGTAGAATTGAATCGAATCAAATCGCTACCTCCCGAATCGTAATCGAATCGAATTGTGAGGGCAGTGCCAATCCACACCACTAGTGAACACATTGTCACAATAGTTTGTGCATTGTATATACTCAGCCGTGCAAGTTGCTAAGGCTGTCCTGTGACCATGCTATTTTAATGGCCGGAAAATTAACATCCGCACACACTGGATTATAGATGTAAATATTCTAAATAAATCATTAGAACGGAATAATTCATTCAAACTTAATAATCAGACTTAAACTCCATAAAATATCTGATATGGGAGTCATACCATCTTATTAGGTCCATAAGACGTCTACTCTGTGACCTAAGACCAGCCCTTTTCTACCAGACATCAGGAAAGCCTGCACTGGACACAAGTTTCAATGTCATCAAGACAGCATTTGGGCTCAGAGCTATCCTAAAAGAATGTGCATACGATTGTGAAAATACAGCCCAATGTGTTGCAACAATTCACCAAAGCGAAAATACATCATACAAATTGTGCGTTCGATTTGAGAACAAAATGACCTTTTTCTAAATGAGCGAGTGTACCGTTTTTTTGTGTGCGCGCGTGCGTGTGTGTCCGTGGGCGTGTATGTGCGTTTGTCTGCGTAGGTTTTGGGAACACAGCTGCGTATTGTGCAGGCGTCAGAGGCTGACTCTGGAGAGTATATTTGCCAGATCATTGGTGCCGGTGCTGGTTCTGGACCTCGTCAGGCGGCTGTGTCTGTCTCTGTGGCCTCAAGTGCTTCGCGTAAGCCCCAGTCTCAACTGCCATCACCCTCTATTATCAGACAGCATCGCAGAACTAACATATTGATCTACACTGCTCTGCCATGGCAAAGTGCAGTTGCTACATATGTTGAACAAATTGAGTTTAGACTGAAAATGGTCTTCAAAAAACTTCTTAATCTTATGACAAAGGCTTATGATCCAAATGTGATCCGATCTTATGATCCGAGCCAGACTTCGTACGTAGGGTAGAATGCCCTAAAGTGGGACGATGCCTAATGTGGGACACCTTAAGGTTTAAGGGGTGTAGCTTTGCCCCAAGTTGGTAAATGTTTACAAAACTATAACCAAATAAAAGCCCTATCATCATGTTATCATAATATCATGATTTAGTAAATGTATAGTAATACTCCAGGGAGGGGTTACAATTAAGAAGAAGGACCCTGGGTGAAGTCCATCAAATGGCAAATTACATAGCATTTGGCCAAATTTGTCTTTAGGGTATAAATCAATTCCAATCAAAACATCATTGTAATTTTTTTGATAAATGTGTTGGGTAGGTATATGTTCATCAGAAAATAATGTGTGGTGTATATAAAATAATGTAATATTTTATTTTTAACCCATTTTATTAGCGTCCCACTTTAGGATAGGTGCGTCCTAAAGTGGGACACAAGATTTTCCTAATGTGGGACAGTTGTAAAAGTAGTAATTTAATAAGTCAAACAATTGCTATGAAGTCAAACACCATGTCCACATAAGAAAATGGATATTTAAATCTATATCAAAGGTGTATTTCAGTCTTTCTGGCCTAATCTACTGGAGCACAGCTATCAACACAACATTTGGGTCCAAAAACCGGAAGTTCTCTCCTAAAATAGAGCTGCCATGTTGAAGTGACCAATTGTGTGCAATGGGTTCAAACAGTCTCAGTCTTATTTACCAATAAAAGAAAGTAAAAATAATTCATAAAACATGCTCTAAATGTGTAGCTGATATGTCTTAAAGAGTGGCAGATCACATTTTTAATTAATATTTTACACAAACATGTTTTAGAGAGCTTTTAATATACACTGTCCCACATTAGGAAACCGATTGTCCCACTTTAGGGATAACCATGGTTTTTGACCAACTTACATTAACATCCAAATTATTCAAATTAGAAACACTAAACATGTTTTTAAAGGTATTATTTGATTAGAGCATAACCAGAGGATGAAAAGGGTGTAATTTGTTTGTATTGAAATGTTGTCATTACATTTTAATAAACCACCAAAGTTGAAGTGACAAAAATTGTCCCACATTAGGGCATTCTACCCTACTGTTGGTGACAGAGCTTTTTGTGTTGCTGCCCCCACGCTCCGGAACAGTCTACCTCCCAACATACGCCAGGCCCCCACACTGGCTATGTTCAAGAAGCACCTTAAATCCCATCTATTCAGAGAGGCATATGGACTTTAACTTCACTGGCCCTTGTAAAGCGACCTTGGGTTCCTTGAAAGGCGCTATATAAAACCAAGATATTATTTTTATTGTTAATAAATGTTTCCCATTTGAGAGACACTGCCATGCCAAAATTGCTTTACCTACAATATCCAACCTAATACCAAAACTTAAAAGGCTTTTTTCTCAGTTTCAGTGTTGGTGTAGTTACTGCACTTTGCCTTTGTAGGGCAGCACAGTATCCTGCAGTGTTGGGCCTAAAGTTCACCTATGTAGACAGTATGATGAATTATTTTTTCTTACCACTACTTTTGATTTTTTAATGGCATGCAAAACAGTACAAAGTACCTTATGCCATTTCAGACACACTCTTAAAGATGTTGAATTTTATGAATGTTGGGAAATTGGGAGACTTGGGAATATTGTTGGGAAACTGTCCTTAAATAATTTTAGCAAAGGATTTAAGTACTAATCTCAATAACACTGTCCAATCTTCTTTGAAATATGGATAACGGGGCTCAATTGTTGTCTCACTTAAGTATTAAGTAAACAGGTAACTATGAAGTTGTTATTGTATTGGAGACTGTAGAACAGTTTCTTACATTTGTAACTACCTGCAGACATCAGTAATATCATTCTTTCTTTGACTCCACAGTGACACAATCTGGTACGTTAGTTTTTTCCCCCCGTTTGGTGTTTGATGGTAACGGCACTAACATTGTTTTAATTGACTGGTCCAAAATGTTCCCCAGTCTGTCTATTGATTCATGTTGGTCTTCATAGCAGTATACATTAGAAACCTCGTAATTTTTACAAGATTCAGACATGTAGTACACCTCAATAACCTTATGACCCATGTAGCAAATTTAATACCTCTCTGTCAACAATTGTAGACCTCTACAATTACCTTGATTACCTTCCTCACACTCTTTAACTACAGAGGTGCAATAACCCCAAAACACTAATCACTCTCACTGTTACAGTAGCATATCAACATGCAGTAGCAATACTCCAAGGAGCATTTGTTTAAGATACTCATGGCCTGAAATGTTCTGCATTGCAAACAGGTCTCCAGAGCCCCATCATCTCCATCGAGCCCCACAGTTTGATGGTGAAGCCAGGAGAGACAGCCACCTTCCGCTGCCGAGTCTACAGTGCTGCCCAGCCTGTGCGCCTCGAATGGAAACTGTCTAACAACCAGCCTCTGCCAGGTTGTAATGTCTTGCATCTTTTTTTCATCTTAATCTTTTAATCAGTCTTTGCTCTTGGTAGATAGACTGTCTTCTGTGAGATGGCTGTTTTTGTCTGAACGTGTGTCCAATATGTAGTGCCTTTGATACTTTCTCGGCCAGGGCTCGTTTGGAAAAGAGGCAACAGCCTCAATGTGACTAGCCTAATAAAATAAAGGAGAAATAATAATAATAATAATAAAAAGTAATAATAATGATAAATGAAATGAAATGAAATTAAATGAAATGAAATAATCTCTGAAGCAGTATAGACCTCTGCCAGGTTATAATCTCAGCAGTGGAGCAGTGAAGACCTTGACCACCCAGAGATAATTCCTACAAACACTCACTCATTCACTTTCTCTCTCACACACACGCACGCTGACGCACACGCACACGCACAAGCACACTACAATGTTTCTCCTTACCAATTTCCTTCTTTGCACACTCTACAGACTTGTTTGATTTGGACAATCAATTTGTGTGTGAATTGTGTTGTACATTTGTTGTTAAAGTCTCTTTTTTTCTTTCTCAGACAATGCCAATGTGAGCCCAGATGGTAATACCATCACTATAGTGAATGCCAACCCCAGTAATCAAGGAACTTACCGCTGTGTTGCCAGCAACCTGTTTGGCATCACACACAGTATCGTCTCACTGTTCATTAAAGGTAATATTAACCCCTTTGTTATAACCCTGCTGTCACCAAAATTGTAACGGCTATGTCTTAATCTGTTACTTAAGAGACTCTGCATTGTCATACCAATGTTGTTATAATGTAGTTCTGTCAGAACCATTTCAGTCAAGAAACACAAAAGAATATAAATGCAATTTCTTTTATTGAAATTATGAATTACATTTGGCGGTATAGCTCTGTTCGGAGGAACCCCCCTATTTCCATGAGCAGCATGGAAAAGCATTTAGTCAGGGGGCAGCAGCAGTTTAGGGAATTCTCACCCCAGCAGGACAGGGCGAGAGATAACCCCCCATGAACAGAGCCAAGCGACGTGACAAGAGAACATGTCACATCATACACGACAAGGTGGAGCAGGGGAGGTGGTGGGTAGCAAAACCGAGCAGCATACAGTTGAGAGGAAGTGGATAGAATTTAAAAGGCGTGCCGAAGCCGTGTGGCCAATCGCTAGGGAAGAAAGATTATCAGCTGAGGGAATGCACCTGGATCAATTAGGAATTAGATGAAGGGGAGGGCGGCAAGCTTCTTGACTACCATGGCCTGGCCAGAACTGACGTTAGTACTTTAATTTCTGTCAGAACCATTTCAGTCAAGAAACACAAGAGAAGAATATAAATGCAATTTCTTTTATTGAAATTATGAATTACATTTGGCGGTATAGCTCTGTTCGGAGGAACCCCCCTATTTCCATGAGCAGCATGGAAAAGCATTTAGTCAGGGGGCAGCAGCAGTTTAGGGAATTCTCACCCCAGCAGGACAGGGCGAGAGATAACCCCCCCAAACAGACTATACCTGGTAATCCTCTCTCGAATACGATGAGAGGATGTCATAGCTATAGAAATAAGCCCCCCAAACCAAATATCTAAAACTAAATTTGGAACTAAATTTGGTAAAGGCAGGGGGGTGGGGGGGCATAGCAGCAGCAGGAGCAGCAGATGGCAGCACGACGCATAGACGCTGACACTTATTGGTTACCACCAGGGGCAGCAGGGGACATGGCTTCTGGGCATTAAGAATGGCGCACACGTCCGGCCGTAGGTAGCGTGCATAGGCAGCAGAATTCCATACCTGGTAATCCTCTCAAGGCCAGTTAAAATGAGAGGATTGGTTGAGCAGTCGAATTTAGATATCCCCTCCAAAAAAACATCATGCACTAGTCCAGAGTAAATCATGCATGTGATCAGAGGAGCAGTCATATTGACTATCTATGCCAGTAGTAAGTACTGGCTAGACACTAAACCGACCAATGAAGCAGCCGCTAGACTAAACCAAGTGAGCCCACTGCAGTTACGGTAGCTGCACAATACAATCCATCAGATCTGACAGCATATAGATAATATGACTGCAGGCAGGTGCAGGACCCAATGCAGTTAAACTATATGTGAGCCAGCTGTAGTTAGACAGAGTATGAGCCAATAGCAATTGCAGCACATGGACTACTCAGGGCAATCAATGCTACCATGAACAACAGAGTCAACATGCTCACAGGGCGAACATTAGCCAGACAGCACGATTACCATCCTACGAAGCGACACAGGCGACCATTAACAAAACATGAGCAACACTTGAGTACACTTGCCGAGCAAGCAGAGCCAATTCAGACTATGAGCTAACAGTGCCACCTACACAGGGAAACAATGCCAACAGACCACAGAAGCTAACAGCATTAGCAAAGGCCTATGTATACTATGCAGTTGGCAGCAAAAGCAGACGAAATCAGCAAAATTATCCAGACACGGCAACATTCTACACTACACTACAGCAACATGATCTACACTAAAGGCCAACATGACCACTGATGCAGCCTCCCCCAGCAGAGGCCACGACATGGCTCCATGAGCATGACGAGGCCTAAACGTGCTAAATACCAGTAAGACCCAACATGCACACCACTACCCAACATAACATAATAGCCTACAGTTGATATTGCCGATGCAGATAGTTTAACCAAAGTGACCGGAATGAGGGGAAGAGTTAATGCCATACAGGCAGCACAAGCACTACTGCACAACCAAACCGAGCTAGCAGAAAGATACACAGCCATCCAAGGTCACGGTTAGGCATATAACCAGGCTTAACAGATGAGCAATATAGCCATGCCAGCACAGCCTACATCAGCCAGTAACATAAAGACAATGCATCTCTGCTAGTAGTAATGACTGACTCCAGACAAAATAGATACACTACATTGGCCAAAACAGCAGGACTGACTACATACCAGCACAAACAGGGCACCAGCAGTGAGTGAAACAGCGACCACACTACAGCCAGAATACCTACACAGCCCAGCCAGGACTATGACTATACACACTGCAAGCACTTAGACTAGCAGCCAGGAAGCAATGGTTCACAAGAACATTAATAGTCTAGGACAGTGGTTCCCAACCTATGGGTCGGGACCCACCTTATGGGTCGCCAAAGATCCACAGGGGGTCGCGGAGCCCTCTTGATTTTAAGGGGTTTCATTTTAAATATATATATAGCCCATGTTGGATAAAAGACAAAGTATTTAACTAATAAATGCATAGAAGCAACAAATTGTAAGTGCTACATGAAACATTTATTCTGTATTTGACCAAAGACGAATTGAGGAATAAAATAACTAAAATTAGTTTTCGCAGGAAACACAGGGCATCTTGTGACTCTGTCTCATGCGGGTGCTCGCGTGGTTGGGTCACCAAAGCTTACAATAGTAAAAACATGGGTCCCTTAAGAAAAAGGTTGGGAACCACTGGTCTAGGATACCGAAACTTGGCCAAACAGGCCAATAGGCCTACTATAAAGCAGCAGAGACAACATCCCAAACATTGCAGACAACTCAGAACTATGCTAATTGCAACTCCCCAAAAACTAACAGATGAATAGCCAGGAAGCAGTAGATACAAAGAGCACATCAATCTAGACTATAGGCCTAGAGCTAGCACACTGCAAATGGTCACAGGGGGTGCAAGGGGAATGCGTTGAACACCAGGAATGCCAAAAACAAGACGGATAAGCAGCAGTCACCAGCATATAAACAGCTAGAGTCACGGAATAAAAAGAATGCAAAAATAAATAGGCCTAAATAAATGGTCCCGAAAGTATGGTTTCCAGCAACAATCAATTCAAGCCACGCCCGATTAGAAACACCTGTGGTTTTGTTACAAAGTGACAGGTGACCGGCGAGGACGGTGGAACAAACATATTACTGTAATTTAAAAAAAAATCACATCGCATGACGTCTCCCTTACCTAACTATTGTGACAAAGGAAGCATAGGCTATTCAATCCAACCGTTTCAGAGCACGAAGCACAAATTTAACGCACAGGGTCGCCAGATTTCTATAGGCTACACTATACCGCCAGGCGACTCAAAGCGCAAATAGACTACAATACTCCATGCGACAACTTTCACGTGAATGTTAATTGAAGATGGATTCATCATCCCATGGCAAAGGTCAATTAAGCACCTATATCAAACGCCAGCAGACGGCAAATGCAACAAGTTAACCATCAAATATTCACCTCCGCAGAGAATTCCGAATTCATATTGTAAGCAACTGAAACATGCGTGGTGAAAAAGCAGCAAGCCAAAATCCTGTTTACCATCAGGGTGGACAATGACAAGAAACCAAAGCGATTCAAAAACGGCGTGCGAGGCATTTAAAGTGATCGGATGGGAAGCCCGAGACAATGTAAATTACAGGCATAGCCTAAGCCACTTATAGGGCCTATTAACTTCTGCAACACATTGAAAGCGTTGACATGCAGCCGCATGCAGACTGGCACAGAACATGGCATTGGCCAAACATCCATCACCAGTTGCAGCTGTAAACAGATCGAACGTATTTAGGCCTATCACTGCCGAGGGGGGAAACAAAGAAAGAGCGCGTTCACCAAATGCGCAGGAGCGGAATGTGATGAAGCAGTTTGTGTAATGTTAAAATCAGCGAAAGCTCAGAGCATGGGAAATTGTAGGCCTACAGCCAGCAAAATAAATAAACTGGGGTAGGCATCACAAAAATCTGTTTTAACGCCCTAGAGGACGGCACCGCACGGAGAAAACAATCAACTGTCCAAATTGAGGTGCGTAACTTTTGAAATATGGGACTCCCTATCGGAACAGAGGCAGAACTAACGAGGCAACTCAAAGAAAAATGTGCAGCCTACCAGAGATGAAACAATATCGACAAAGAGAATGCTAAACAACGTGTTCAGAACTAGGCATAAGAAAACAAGCGACCAGCAACACCAACTCCAGCAAAAACGAGCAGCATACAGTTGAGAGGAAGTGGATAGAATTTAAAAGGTGTGCCGAAGCCGTGTGGCCAATCGCTAGGGAAGAAAGATTATCAGCTGAGGGAATGCACCTGGATCAATTAGGAATTAGATGAAGGGGAGGGCGGCAAGCTTCTTGACTACCATGGCCTGGCCAGAACTGACGTTAGTACTTTAATTTGAGCATTGTCAGAAAATAGTGAGGAGAATATGGGAGAAAAAAGACACTACTCAACCTATGGTTTCACCATTGAAAATTCTTGCTTGATTGCTTTGATGCAGTAGTCCCCCCAGACTCCACATATTCAAATCAGCACCCTTCAGTATGGAATCACTGACACATAATTATTTGCATAGATTGTGTTACTGTGTAGACTTGTATGTGGAAAATGCCGCTCACAATGGAGATATGGAGGCTATCAGAGCTTGTTGCAACAAGGATGGACTCGATAGACTTGAACTTGAACTTGAAGGTGGCGTGCATGGGAGCCTTGGGTGGGGATGTTTGCTCTCCTTCATCTCTGTCTGCACAGTGCTTCCATTTCCAACACTCCATTGCCCTCAATGGTTCTCCAGCAGCATAGATTTTTGTTACTAGGCCTATATGTCAGTTTCAAACCAGGGTATGGAAAAGCATTCTTCAAATGCTTACCTTATAGGCTGCTCATGTGTGATCCACTCTATTGTTTCCTGCTTTCCTAGAGTCTCCTCGTGCGGTGGTGACCCCGTCGGGGCCTGTGAGGGTGCGGGTGGGAGACCCCATCAATCTGGAGTGCCGTGCCACTGGGGAGCCCCACTCCTCTGTCTCCTGGCACCGCCTGGACAGCACGCGCAGAACTCTCATCAGCAGCCCGGTGCCCATGGATTCCAACGCTGTCATGCAGGTCCATTTTTTATGCATGTTGTGGGAGTGAGTGGTGGTGCATGTGTGGGCCATTTCTGTGCAAGTTCATCATGGTAATGGTCAGGGGCCATCAAGCTCTGGATTCAGACTGCTACTGAATAGTGACTATTGTACCGAATTTACTAATGCCTTCACCTGGCTCTCTTTAGACATATGTGGTTCTGCAAACCTCAACCAGGAGGCTTAGCACATTCACTTAAATGCACTCACACCCACGCTCGCGCACTGACGCGCACACACACTCACACACTCACACTTTCCTACACGATACCCTGTGAAGCGACCTTGGGTGTTTTGAAAGGCGCTATATAAAACAAAAGTATTATTATTATAATTATTAGCGCTACACATCCTGTAGTGTAGATCTTGGTCGACCAAATAGACGTTCGCATCAAAGCGTCTGTGTCGTTTCTGCAATGTCAATAGTATTGTGGAATCCATAACATATTTGTTCTGTAAAAGATGAACGGTTTTGAAGGAATTTATTGAAGGCAAGGTCACGCCTTCAAATGTACAGGTATGTGTGAAGCAAGGTGGAACCACATTCATCTGGAGAGAGCCAGGTTACTGACGTACCGCATCTGTAAAAAACAGTCAGTATACATTTTTGGAATATAAATAATTTGTGTGAATGACTCGTGAATGTAAGGATTCCTTCATAGCAGAGAAACAAAAATGAGCACCATCATTTATGTAAGGTAAAGACAGGTGGCGTACACAGTAGACTGGTTCTACCGGTATGTTTTGGCCTGATGTGATTTCTCTGCTTTGACACGCAGGTTCTGGTCGCCCGGCTGGAGGACAGCGGGACATATGTATGCGTGGCCCAAAACAGTCAGGGTACCACAGAGACGCGCGTGGAGGTGATGGTGGAGGGCGGCCCGGGCACACCCTCTCCCCCCCGCGCCTCCGTCTCTGAGCCCCTGATGGTGGTGGTGGAGGGGCAGACGGCCATGTTGCGTTGCCATGCTCAAGGTATGTACTAGTATAGGGCTGTAACTATACACTCAACTCACGGTTCGGTTCGTATCCCGATTTTGACCTATGGTTCAATACACTCCATGATGAAGCTTGGAAGCCCTATCACATCACACCCTGTGGTTGTTTTCTTGACGGAAGGCCGGGTAACAGAATTTTGAAAGGGCATATCACAATACTGCCTATTTGCACCGCAATGCAGTATTGTGACTCTGTGTATCCCAAGTTCTTGGTTTGATACAATATCGTTACAGCCCTGGCATGTACCATACCAGGACTGAAGTCTTGTCTCATATTCATCTTTTAGTCTTAACCCAGACGAAAACAAGGGCATTTGCCTTGATGTTTTAAGACTTTTGGAGGGGACTTCACAGTATATCTGCTAAAACCATGTGATCAGATTTCTATTTGAAGAATGTAGCAACTGTATTTGCTCTTTGAGCTTAAAGACATTCCTCTTTGCAAGGAGCTTATGTGCTATTCTAGACCAGTGGTTCTCAACTGGAACAGTCTTGGGAACCACCATTTTCCACTCTCATTCGGTGGCGACCCAATTTTTTTAGCGTTCAAGTCAATTCAATGCAATTCTCAAAATGTAACCAAGACTCGGATGACTGGTTGCACGCTATCTATTTCGCATAAACATTCAGATTGTATGTATGACAACAGATGACACAGAGTTCACAATTACATTTTTTTTACACCAAGGCTCCGCGACCCACCCATGACCCCTCTGCGACCCAGTTTTGGGTCACTACCCACCATTTGAGAAACACTGTTCTAGACCCTTCCCATTGCCTCTTGACATTGTGAGAGAGTTGTTAGTGTCACATCTCCAGATCCCCAGACCAGCTCCCCAACTAGTAGACCAGGGCTATTCAAATGGCGGCCCTGGGGCCAGAAGCGACCCTTGGACAGCAAGGTTCTGGCCCCCCACAAGCCACCTGAAATACAGAATCGTTTTTTGGAATTTAGAGATAAAAGTATGGGTTCCGTTATCGTGCTGAAACGGGACACAGGACGTTAAAATGCAGGAAATTACATCTAAGAAATGCAAAACTTTCTGGGGGAGGACCCCCAGACCCTCCACTTCAATGAAGTCTCCCATATTTTTTTCATTGACAGTTGGCAACTGTAATTCATATGTAAAGTTCGGCCCCTTTACTGGGAGGAATTTGAAAAACTGGCCCTCGTTGACATTTAATTGAATACCCCTGTAGTAGACTAAAGGCTGTCTACAGTTACTGTCTACAGCTGATGTTTCGCAATCGTTCTCCTACCCCCAGGTTTCCCCACCCCGTCCATCTCCTGGTCGAAGCTCCGTGCCCCCCTGCCCTGGCGCCACCAGCTGGTGAATGGGACTCTGCTGCTGCCTAACGTGGGTCGACAAGACTCTGGAGAGTACATCTGCAATGCCACCAACCCCATGGGCACCAGCGAGGTCACCGTCACTCTCGACGTGGAAAGTGAGTCAAACCTACAGTACAGTGAATGAAGTAACCGGGAACTGGTCTGAATTTTACATTACCATCATTAAGAACTGAATTTGTAAGAACCATGCTTTTCATCACCGTATCTTTTTATGTATTTTTTCATGCCCTGAAGAATACTCAACTGCCGCTACGCGTGGGCAATTTTAAAAGTCCTTAATGGACATTTTTAACTATACTTTTTGGAGTGCCTTGGTGAAGAAAAGTTTTCTCTCTTTTCAAGCAACTTTTTTTACTGTATCTTTTTAATTGAGAATTAAATTAAGTTCTGAAGGAAAAAAACAACATTGCTGCAACTTGCTTAAGCACTCCACTCAACTACTCATCCTCATCCAATCATTTCTCTCCTCTCCACCCCAGCGCCGCCATACGTCACCAGTCTGCCCGATGATGTGCGCGTGCGTGTGGGTGAGGTCATCCGGCTGCAGTGTCTGGCCCATGGAACTCCCCCGCTGCACTACTTCTGGAGGAAGTTGAACGGTATGTAGCACTTATTACAGAATATTAAATGGGAGTTGTTCTTGGACCACAACTAGCTACTCTCAAGAGTGGCTTAATCTGTCCTTGCTTCCTTTCATACAAGAATCTTCCGGAAAATAATGACTATCAGCACTGTGATAGGCTGATAGATATTCAACCAGTGCCAAAATAAATGACCAAAATCATGAAATTATGTTTTATATCCTATTTATCCATTTTATACATATTTAATATCAGTAATGTAAATTATTTCAATGATGAAATTCTGCTTAATATGCTTTCTTTTTTTCTGAAGTATAATTAAACAAAGGTTGTTTTCACCTGGGTTCCAGGTACCCTTCCCAGTGGCAGGTCTGAGCAGCGTGATGGTACCCTCCAGATCAACCTGGCGACACCAGAGGACGCCGGCGCCTATGAGTGCATGGCCAGCAACGCTGTGGGCCACAGCAAGACCACCGCAAACGTCTTTGTGCAGTGTGAGTGATCACTGGCCAGATGGTTCGAAGGCGAGGGTGGAGAGGCCTCACGGACATTTGAGAGATCTCCTGGTGGGACGGTGGCCCATAAATGTGTCCTCAAAACCAAACCAGCCTTTTTCTAGATGAGATGGGCACCTACAAGTCCCAAACTTAACCAACATTATTTAGATTCCAGCCAATATTTGCCCAATGGTAGTGGGCCATTGTCATCAGAATATTCTGGTGGATTTTCCTAATTGCATCCTAATTGCAAGGGACGATTGGTTTAGGAGAAACAAGGTATCCATCACCATGGAAATAGGTGTCATTGTTACTCTTATCATTTATTGATTCCCAGAAATAAGCATTCAACATGTGGCATTCCTGTATTTGGGGTCCGCCTTGTACATCTGTGATTTTTTTGTTGTTTTTTCTGTGGTTCTACAGCCCCTCTGTCGGTGCGCGTTTCCCCCAAGGTGGAGGTGCGTGCTTTGGGCTCTGCAGTGGAGTTCACCTGTGGAGCAATCGGGGGAGCAGATATTCGCTTGGAGTGGCTGAAGGAGGGAGGAGTTCTACCCCCGAACCACCACATCAACAATGGTGTACTGAGGTTTGTAGGCAATGCTACTGATAAGCATTACTTATCCTGATTAGTAAGTAATGACTTAAACTATTTAGTAATTCGGTATACAACAACATGTCTAGGTTAAAGCCATTGTATAATTTTGTTCCTTTTGTCTAAATATATACCGTATAAATAAGCTTGTAAGGGAACCAAAACTGGAAAGATTAGGCACCAAGGCCTATTCAAGCTTTTGCATATTGTGGTGTTTCTTATAAATTGTAAAGGGTATGTTTATGTGTGTTGTTCATGTTCTACAGCATTTGTTATCTGTGTGGTATACTGTATTTTGTACATGTGTGTTGCAGTATTGAGAATCTGGAGCATGGCAACGAAGGCACCTACACCTGCAGAGCCATAAGTGCCTATGGACAGGCCCAAGACAGTGCCAAGCTCACCATCCAAGGTCAGCACTCCAGGGAGTATGCTCAGATATAGACAAATACGAGGATAGACAAATACGAAGACAGACAAATACACAGGCAGAAAAACACACAAGCAGACACTCTTTATTAAGTGTATTTGTGATTGGATGAGGGGTAGAGCATAGATGTTTACATGTTTTTGCTTTGGTCTATTCTGGCATGTTTATTGTTATTTGTGTTGTCTACTGTGTTGATGTGTGAAATTTGTGAGATATTCATAAACTCAGTTACCAAGATACATTTCTGTCTTGAAGAGACAATAAAGGCTCATCTTATCCTATACAGATAAGCATACACACACACACACACACACACACACACACACACACACACACACACACACACACACACACACACACACACACACACACACACACACACACACACACACACACACACACACACACACACGCGCACACACACACGCACACACACATGCACACGTACACATGTACACACATACCTTACATGCCTACACCCATAAACTCATTAACTCACACACATACCGGTATACCGTAACACATACAGTATTATACAGGTAAATGTGCAGTGTGCACTCATTCACAACACTGTCACAACACTGTTTCACATATACTGTATAGATCATGAAGATTTGTATACGTCTGTTTATTTTCATGTCTGTTCTCTTGTATGTGTGTACATGTGGCGTGTACTGTATGCATGTGTGTACGTACGTGCATGTCTGTCAACATGCATGCATGCATGTTGTGTGTGTGCGTGTGTGTGTGTGTGCGCGCACGCGTGCGCGTGTCTTGCTTGGGTGTGTGCGCAGCTCTGCCCAAGGTGATGATAAATGTGCGGACGTCAGTGCAGACCGTCATGGTGGGCAGTGTGGTGGAGTTTGAGTGCCAGGCCGAGGGCCACCCCCCGCCCACCCTGCGCTGGAGCAAGGTAGGGGGCGTGCTGCCTGCTCACGCCCAGCTGAAGGGCGGCATGCTGCGCATCTCGCCTGTGGCTGATGGCGACGGAGGCCAGTATCGATGCACGGCAACCAACGACGTCGGCTCGGTTCAGTCGCAAGTGGTGCTGAATGTCCAGTGTGAGTGCTGCTGCTGCTGCTAATGTTTTTGGGGTTCAGCACCCACCCACAGCATCTTCCTCTGACAGACACAAACACTGATTGACATGGAGACACATGTCTCACATGTACAGACAGACCTAGAGACAGACATTAAGACAGACAACATTCCATTGTCATGATTACTGAACACAGAAACAAAGACAAACATACTCATATAGACACAGACATTAAAATGTACATATACAGAAACAAATGCTGACCCACAGACACTCATGGTCTTAGTACAGAGTGCATTTAGCTAAATTGGGCCACTTTATGTCAAATTTGGAAAGACTCATGAAATCTGAAGCTGAACATGAATGAATGACTATAAATGTAGTTTGTTTTCATATCATATGTCACTTATCTACCATTCAGTGATAAGCAAGTTTTAGTGTCGGTTCAAGATTAGGTGTGGGAACGGGCACCGGCACAGTTATCTTTCGGCCTGAATGTGCCTTATGAAGTATCATGCAATGACACTTTATAAGAAGGCGTTATTGCAAGACTTTAAATAGTAAAACACTAGGTTGGAAGCAGAGAGAGCTTTCTTAGTCCTCTTAAGCACATTGATGTTTGTTGAAAATACTAATGGAAATTCAATCAAAAAACAGCCCAATTTATCTGAAAGGGTTGACCCATTTTACCCTAAATTTTAAGTAGGCTATGTTTTTCAGAAACATAGTACAAAAAGCACTAAAGTACTGCAATTTTCTAGTGTGTATCACATCTGAAACTGTATCATCCTTATTTCATTAAGATTTCAATGCAGAAGTGTTACGCAATTCAAATAGTAGTGTTGCAACATTTTAAATACATGTGTGGTGATTGGTCAGTAGAGTTGAAAGAGATGAGACACCCAATGCACATCCACCCCAATTTACCTGATGGCCCAATTTACCTGAATGCAGCCCCTACAAACGTTTGCCGAGCTAGCGTCTCAAGCTAAGCATCTTGTGCATATGCACATGCACGTGTCGTAACTGGATGAATGTATTCAGTCAGGTGCAGAGGTCAGCCTAGGCTGGTGTTGTTGTTGCTGTCTACTGTATGCTGAGTATTTCTGAGTGTTTTTATTTGCATCCTCTCCTCTGTGAAGCCCTTCCCCAGATCACAGCGCAGCCAGAGACTAAAGAGGTGACCGTGGGGTCAAATGTGGTGCTGCCCTGCGTGGCCACTGGATACCCCACCCCTAAAATCACCTGGTCTAAGGTGCGGTGACACACAAACACAGACACACACACACACACACATACACACACACACACACACACACACACACACACACACACAAACACACAGCCACCTACACACACATACGCACACGCATGCACGCGGCCACACACGCACAAGCACACACACACACACACACACACACACACACACACACACACACACACACACACACACACACACACACACACACACACACACACACACACACACACACACACACACACACACACACACACACACACACGTTTTTACATCTAAATGCTTTTTGTATGTGTGTTTGTGTTTAGTTGGACAAGGATCTTCCAGAGAAGTGCTTCCAGGAAGGCCATGCCCTGACGGTGCCCTCCGCTAATCACGATGACACGGGCACCTACGTCTGCACGGCCGCCAACAAGCAGGGCAAAGTGCAGGCCTTCACCAACCTCACTGTGCATGGTGAGGGTTGTGACGGATGCACACACACACACACACTCAAGCATGCACGCACGCACTCACGCACGCACGCACGCACGCACGCACACACACACACACACACACACACACACTCAAGCATGCACGCACGCACTCACGCACGCACGCACGCACGCACGCACGCACACACACACACACACACACACACACACACACACACACACACACACACACACACTGTATATTGCCCTGTGACTGAATACAACTATGTTACATCAATGAGAATACTTATTATTTTCCCATTATGTTGTTCAGAGTGTAAAGAGTTATTTAATTAGACATTGTATTCAGAAACCAGTGAAAATGATTGATCAAAATGGAAAGAGTTTAGACAGCAGTGCAGTCGATAGAAAATATTTGAAGTGTGTTTGGGTTTGTGGTGCATTGTACTGTGTGTGTCACATCTATCTTTTCTGATGTGTTTTTTAGAGAGCCTGTCAGAACAGGTGAGATTTACCCTGACAGGGCTGAGCCGAAGAGAATACAGGAGGATGGAATATGTTCTGTAATATCTTTGGCTGAGGTTTCTTCAAATACTCCTGCCAAATACCCCTGCCATGCCTGTTGTGCCAGCAGTTTCTTTTTTCCCCTCATTTCCACAATGTCTTGATGTCAAGCATCTTTCTCTGCCTTTCCCTCCTCTCCTCCCCTGCCTGCCTGCACATGCCAGAGAGGGTCATGCCATATTTCGAACAGGAGCCTCTCTCTTACCTCCGTCTTCCTACCATCAAGAACGCCTACAAGACCTTCAGCATCAAGATCACTTTCAGACCGGACAATGTTGATGGTAAGAAAAGAGTTTTGTTTCCCCATTTATCACGCACTTGTGACCTACACAGACTCACAATTACAAAAATGCAGGTTTGTTTGTTTGTTTATCTATGTGTGTGTATGTATTTATTTATGAATAAATTGTGTGCCATTTGGCATTTTATGACATTTTTTTCACATTTTACCTTGTCCCTCATCTCCTGTCTATGGTCCTTCTCTGTTTGTGCCCTGGGGGTGTGGTGGGGTTTTGGGGGTGGGGTTGAAATGGTGAAGGTCTCCTGCTGTATGCTGGTGAGTGCTGGGGGGTGTGTATGTGTGTGTGTTGTGTGTCCACAGGTTTTGTTTGTAGTTAGTTATTGTACTGTGTAGTGCACACAGTGGTGCAATGATTGCTGTTTGTGAGAGCGGAGCATGACAACGCAGTGTTTCTACCGACCACATTTCCATGGATGGAGCGTTGTGGTTCTGCAATTGACCAGTTCCAAATCACCCAGCGCATGACTGCACTAGCCTGGGGTGCATTTTCTGAAACCATAGTTGTTGACTGCATTAGCTACTTTGTTGTTTGCCATGCAATTTCCCTTTTGCAACGAACCAAGTTGCTAACTGGCTAACAACTACGCTTTCGAGAAACGCACCCGTGGTGACCCCACCCATAATACTTATCTTCATTCGTATTCATGGTCTGAAGGTCCTTTCCTGTGGAGGGTTTAGTTACCAGGCGGCCGGCCAATAGGCAAACAATTGGGTGAGAGCTGTCCAAAGGTTTCAAACCAGAACTGAATGCAATCCTACCGCCCTTCAATCGCATCAGGTCAATTACAGTTTTTTTCAATTGCTAACAAGCGCTTACCCATTTTTTTGATACTTTTTCTAAACTCTTAACACAGACTACCACCTGCCAAGCACAATTGGCCAAACTGTTCATTTTCTTCTCAAAAGCACACTGTTGAATATACACAACGAAATGCATTCATTGACGGCTAATTGTGTGAAAAAGGCATGTAATGTGTCAACTGTATGGCAATGGAAAGCCCTTGGTGTGCTAACTGTATTAAGAGTTTTGCAAATGTCACTGAGGTTTGGACAAAAGCTTGTTAGCAATTGAAAAAAACTGTAACCTCCAGACCATGAATATGAATGAAGAGAAGTATTGTGGGCGGGTCATATTAGGCTAGGACTGCTCTTCTGTAGCTCCTTAAAGGGACACTGTGTGAGATTTTTAGTTGTTTATTTCCAGAATTCATGCTGCCCATTCACTAATGTTACCTTTTTCATGAACACTTACCACCACCATCAAATTCTAAGTATTCATTATGACTGAAAAAAATGTCACTTTTCATAAATGAAAAGGAGGATCTTCTCCATGGTCCGCCATTTTGAATTTCCAAAAATAGCCATTTTTAGATGCAAAAATGACTCTACTTGGACCATACTGGGAAATATGTGTTTATTACTGTCAACTTTCATGTAAAGATCAAATTTGCCAATAGACAGCCCAGTTTCAATGGATGGCATAGTTGCAGTACCTTTTTTGTCCATTTCCTGCACAGTGTGCCTTTAAGCATGCATCTGAATCACACAATGCCAATGGCAGCTGAGCGGAAACAGCTCATGCTAGATGCCTGGATGTACAGTAGTATTGCTGGACCGCTTCTCCTCACTGCACTTGATCATTCACATTCACATCATTCACATTGATCATTCTCCTCATCATTCATGCAACCAGTTGTACTGTGTAAGCCTTACAAGTCTTACATCACTGGTTAACATGCACACAGCTTTACAGATGGTTCTTTACAGATGGCCAAGTGCCAGCGTGCATCCACAATACCAGCTCCAGTATGTCCGAATTCCCAATTTGAGCTTTGAGCTGAATGATCTCAGACTTGGTTCCTGCAATTAGTTATGTACGTGGTCACAAAATACAGATTAGATTCCCAGTGCTTGGACGTTAAAGATTATGTAGATATACAAATGCCTGCAGTAGCCTAAATTGTTTGTGGGGAGGCTGGTTTAGACAGCACTGTGAAGAGAAATGTAAGATCTGTAAACTGGAAATGTAACCTTGTTTTACTCTGTGATAGTCCCCTAGGGTAGCCCACAAGCTATTAAAATGTAGCACAACAAACCACTGGAACCAGCAAAAGTTCTGCAAGAGGATCCTGAAGTTCATTTTATGATTTGCATTCCTTTCCTCAAGCTTTCCTAGGCTGTGGAGTCACAATACAATAACCATAGATATTATGAGTTTATCATAGGCTATCATAACATGCAAGCTTAAAGAAATTCTGAAGCACTGTGTCTTCTGTGTCCTCCCCTCAATACAAATAGCAATCAATAAATATATTCTTTAAAACTATTTTCTAGATTTTTTAAAAAAATGTTCTGTCTCTCCATGTTAGAAAACACATACCATTAAAATTATAGACTGATCATGTCTTTATTAGTTGGCAAACCAACAAAATCAGCAAGTGATCAAATAATTATTACCACCACTCTATATCCCCTCTCATCCCTGCCAACTCTGAAGATGGGAAAGGAAATCTTACACCGTGGCCATTGCTTGCTTCCAAAGGGTGTACAGAAAAATGCATACACATATATATCAAAAACTGGGTGTCCAATGAAATCTTGTTTGCGAATAAATATATTTGGCAGGTAGTGCTTGTGCTCTGACTCGCCGGCTGAATGTAGCTTTGCCTTGCACATCCATCTGCGATCTATCCATTGCAGACGTATTTCAGAAGCTGGGGCCTTTTCCCGAGAAGACTGAACACACCCTTACCACCAATGAATGCCTTCAAATTATTCTCTGGCCATCCTTTAAAGAACTGCTTGATGCAAGTCGTCATTGTTATCTGAATCAGTCGTTGAAAACCCTGATGAAAATGAAAACGTGCACGGCTAACTGGATTGGTTCGAGAATTTTGTAACCTTAAGAACCTCCCATCGGGTGACATCACAAATGGATGTGTGGAGCTCATAAGTTCTGTAATTGAATATGGGTAATTAGATCTTATGCAGCCTTTAACTGTGCCATAGGCTGTGTTAGTGTGTAACGGCGTATTATTTGTCCAATAGGAATGATTCTTTACAATGGACAGAAGAAGACCGCAGGGGCTGACTTCATCTCTCTCGGCCTAGTGGGAGGACGGCCAGAGTTCAGGTAGGTGTCTCTATCTTTTTATATGTCTGTCCTTCCTTTCAGTTTCTCTTTCTACCCCCCCCCTTCTCTTTCTATTTCTGCCGCTATAATTGACAGCAGCTGCAGAAAATGGAATGCCCAGAATACAGACAAATTTACTAAGTAAGTCAATCGGTAAATATGTAATCGTGATAATCAACAACACTCCTAGAGTGCAGACCACCAACTAGCCACCTCAGATCATCACCAAAACTGAATCAGCTTGAGTGAACATTTTTTTAACGCTTTGTGTGTTGGCATTGTTTGTCAAACAAAGAAACAAATGAACGCACACACCAATCTGTTAACAACCCTGGTGAAAATATTACCTGCTCTGTGGACGAAACAACTGCAATTAGTACTCACTCACTCACTGCATACTTTAGCAAGTAATAATGATTATGATGGTTTGATTAATCATATTATCAATTGCTCAACTGTGTGTGTGTGTGTGTGTGTGTGTGTGTGTGTGTGTGTGTGTGTGTGTGTGTGTGTGTGTGTGTGTGTGTGTGTGTGTGTGTGTGTGTGTGTGTGTGTGTGTGTGTGTGTGTGTGTGTGTGTGTTTGTGCGTGTGTGTTTGTGTGTGTGCGTGTGTGTGTGTGTGCGTGTGTGTGCGCATGCGTGCGTGAATGCATACGTGCGTGTGTGTTTAGGTTTGATGTGGGTTCAGGCATGGCTGCCCTGCGCTACCCCACCCCCATCAAATTGGGGGAATTCCACACAGTGGAGCTGCTGCGCAATCAGACACTGGGCTCCCTCATTGTGGATGGACAACCTGCCATCAATGGCAGTTCACAGGTAACTACTGTCCTTCATCGCAGCAAATAATACAGGACATGTCAACATGCAGTTGTTATATTAACCCATTTTATCCTAAGTCCTTTCTGGGAAAGGGTGCCCTCTTCCTGTTAAATCATAAATATCTCAGCCTCCGAAGCACATACAAACATGAAATGAGTTACATTTAAAAGCCAAGACCCTCCCCTTGCATTGTAATGTGTTCATTCAGCTCTAACATACCCACATAGTTAATAAAACAGCTAAAATCTCAAAATCCTGAAAAACCTGTATATGTGTCTCCAGGACACAATGGGTTAATTAACCCTGTCATGCAGAAGCTGCTCTGTTATAACCTTATTGACACCAAATTTGGAATGGCCATGTCTTAATCTGGCAGTTAAGACTCTTGGTAATGTCATAGCAGCATTGTTATGATGTACTAGAGCTTCTGTAGCAGATGCTGACGATCCCATCTGCATGAAAGGGCTACAATGCATTTGAAGTGGCCTGGCAATCTGCCACTGGGATTGAGGGGTTGAAGCTTCCTCAGACGTGCATGGCTTCATAGGGTTTTCACACCTGGTCCCTTTCATCCATTTAAGTGAAGTCAGACCTGTGACTCAGAATTTTCTGTGCATATGTGAACGCTTCAAAGTGTACTCAGACCCCTTGGAAGTGAGCCGTACTGAGACCTTCTTTGACGTGGTCTCAGTACGTTCACTTATGAGTTCTGACAAGTTACACTTGTGATTAGGTGTAATCACTTAAGGAGGGCTATAGAGGACCGGGTGTAATAAAAAAAGAGGACTAACACACCATAAAAGCCCAACAGGACCAGAAAGATTAGCCGTTTCTTTTTGCAATACACTTACAATATGAACAAAAACAGAACTGATTCCTTTTGCTGTCGGTTCACTTTTTGGTCCACTTAAAGAGGACTGAGTTCGGTTCACTTCAAGGGGACTAGGTGTGTACAGCACTAAGTGAGTACACCTAGTCACAAGTGTAACTTGTAAGAACTCATAAGCGAACCGAACTGAGACCACGTCAAGAAAAGTCTCAGTACGGTTCACTTCCAAGGGGTCTGGGTACACCTTGCAGCGTTCACATATGCACAGAAAATGCTGAGTCACAGGTCTGAGTTTACTTCAATGGCTGAAAGGGACCAGGTGTGAAAATCCTATAAGGCACCTCAGTTACAGCATAGTAGTAAGACCTAACGTTTTTGTTGGCTATTTTTCTTGGGAAGCACTGATAGAAAAAAATGAAATGGTAAAGATATCGTGGCTGGGCCAGACTGGTACTTTGGATAACTGTGTTTGTTTGCGTCATGCACAGGGAAGGTTCCAGGGTCTGGACCTGAATGAGGACTTGTATGTGGGTGGATACGCTAACTACAGCCAGCTGGAGAACACTGCCGGCCTCAAAACTGGTTTTGTGGGTAAGTTGAGCAATAAGCCACGAGAGGCAGTGGGTTTGCATTTGATTCATCAAACAGCTAGACTTGGAGCTCCCCTTAGCCATTATAAATCAAATGCAAAAGCATGGAATTGAGTGGCTAATTGGTTATCTAAAACTGTTGAAGTGAATCATTCATAAGATTTCATAGGGACAACAACCCAACAATTTTAACAGTGTTGTAATAAACATTCATTCGCCTCATGCCAATCCGTTGGGGAAGTTTGTTTATCTTGGTTTCATCAGAGACAAACTACTTGTACTACGCATATGGATTGCTGGAACCGTGTAGTGTAGTTTGAAGATATACCAACTTGTTTAAGATGGTGTCAAGCATGTGTGGTGGTAACCAAGTGAGTAGTACTAAGAAAAATGCCTCATGCTTGTCTCAGGCCATGTTGCTGCCTGGCCAGTTCATATGTCAAGCTCTATTAAGATAAAAGGCTAAGTCTGCTATATATTCAAATCATTAATGCTAATTTAAGATATCTGGTATTCAGTTTTGACTAGGCAGAATTGGTCACAAAATATACCTGGTGTATCCTGTGAGGATCCTACAGCTCATGTATCCAGACGCTACAGCATGCAAACAAGCTCTGCTTCTTCTTCGAGTTTGGATGTACTTATTGTAGGCTTTATTAGGAGTCATTTCACCTTCTCAAAACTCTAATTCAGAATGTCTCTATTGTATTTATTGGAATGGAACAATGCAGCGCACATTTTATCTTGACTACTGAAAGTTTGAGAGACCTGCTACAACACAAATTTGCCTATTCTAAACACATATTATTCGCCGATTCAGAATATCTGTAACTTATGTTGTGAATACCCACATCTGAATGGTGGATGTCTCTAATTTTGAAACCTATAAAATAGCAAGTGATATCACTTTTTTGCGGATATTTTAAATAGCTAATGTGTATTTATTGATGAAAACACATGAGTGATACCTACGTAACATGTTTTTTGCCCTCTGCAGATTCGTTGAGGTATTGTCTAGTTGTACAAGCACACTTCTTGTTTTTTCTGCAAGACTGCCATCTAGTTACTTTAGTAACTGAAGGTCAAGTACAAAGATTGTGTGTGTGTGTATCGTTGTGTGTGTGTGTGTCGGTGTGTGTCGGTGTGTGTGTGTGTGTGCGTGTGTGTGTGCGTTGTAGGTTGCATACGACAGCTGGTCCTGCAAGGCGAGGAGGTCATCTTTAAAGACCTGGATCGCAGCTCCACAGGAGTCTCCAACTGCCCCACCTGCAAGGACGACCCCTGCCAGGTCAGTTCAGAAATTAAAAGTTAATTTGCTCTGGAAATGCCCACAGAAGTAATTGAAGCTTGAAAAATATGCCACATTGATTATGGCATTATCTGAATTGATTATTGAATTTTACTGCCCTGCATCGCGATGCGTTGCTGAATTGATTATTGTTGAAACCACTATGATTTCCTTTTGCCTTTACCTTTCTGTGGGTTAAGTTAGCCATGTTTATCACATAACCTTGAAAAATGAAAAAAGGTCGCACCATGCATAGGTTTCTTTATTACACAGACACGTTTCGGCGCTCTGCCTTCCTCAGTGTGGAAGGCACACTGAGGAAGGCAGAGCGCCGAAACGCGTCTGTGTAATAAAGAAACCTATGCATGGTGCGACCTTTTTTCATTTTTCAGTTTTACAATATTTTGGTCAGCACCCTTAAAAGGAAGAGAAAAACTGCTGGGTGACGCCTGCTCCAACCCTTATGAACTATCACATAGCCTTACCATGTTCTTGGAGTACACCCTGGTGACTTGATTTTGTTCATCTATGCAGAATGGAGGCGTGTGCCATGACTCGGATGCCAGCTTGTATAAGTGTGCATGCCCACGTGGGTTCAAAGGCAGCAACTGCCAGCATCATGCCTCCCTACACTGTCACACAGGTAAAACATTTACAGCCATAAATGCACATAAACGTGCACATAAACTCACACACACACACACACACACACACACACACACACACACACACACACACACACACACACACACACACACACACACACACACACACACACACACACACACACCCGTGTGCGCAAATACGTACACATACCGGTACACACACACACACGCACGCACGCACACACAGACGCACGCAACCCAAACACCGAAAACACCAGCACCTGCAATTGTTCACATTACGTCTCCTCACACATACTTACGCACAGCTAACATATACATAACACATAGACACATGTGCACACACCATCGCCTGCAATTGTCTGCACCACATCTCCGTACACTGGCACACAGCTATAGCACATGGCTGACACATGAAGCTGCTCACAACTACACACGTGCGCACAAATGATACATCCCCAATAATGTCGCCTGCCTGGGCCCCTCACTACTGTCATATTTGGTTTGTGATACTTGCAGAGGCCTGCGGTCCCGACGCCACCTGCATCCACAAACCCCAAGGCCTGGGCTACTATTGCCGCTGTCACCTGGGCAAATCAGGAGACAAGTGTATGGAAGGTAAACGCTATTCTACACTCCCTCCATAACCGACATCCTGAAGGCCAGTGCTCAGTGTGCTGTGCACACTCTTGGGGTCCCTTGCATGCTTGTGGCTTCGCGATGACGTGACTGACGACAGAAGTATATTTCAATATTTCCCAAAAGCACAATTCTTTTTTTTTTTAAATATATTTTTTAGGGGCTTTTATACCTTTATTTGACAGGACAGTCGAAGATGGTGACAGGAAGCGAATGGGATCTGTCACTCACAGTCACAGGCAGACAGACACAAACCTGCAGTAAATCAACTGCTCACTTATGCATACAAGTATTCATGGAGTGTTGATCCATCAATTCAAAGATTTCTGTTTCATTACCTTATCTCACAAATACACCTTTCCAGTTGGATGTTGCAATTGGATTACAATTTTGGTATCCATTCTATGATTTTAGGTTGTTTTAGATGTTGGATTACAAATTCAGTTTTGATATGATCATTATTTTATTGGATTTTTCATTCATTCATTTATTCATTCATTCCTTGTTTGTTTGTTCGTTTGTAATCAGGCACCCTGGTGACGGTCCCCTGGTTCATGAACAGTGACTCGTACATTGCCTATCCTCCCCTGACCAATATCCACAATGACCTGCGGGTGGAGCTAGAGTTCAAACCCACTGCCCCAGACGGCCTCATGTTCTTCAGCGGAGGCAAGAAAATGAAGACGGTGGACTTCTTCGCCGTGTCCATGGTTGGAGGACACGTGGAGCTAAGATACGAACTGGGGACAGGTGAGAAGCACTCTCCAACCCCAGGGATTCTTTAAGTATAGAGATATGCCAACATAATAGGTTGCTATGGGCACCTAACATGACCAGGTTCCGGTCTGCCTAAAGGGGCGTGTCATAATACTCCTAGCATTGAATAGAACAGTCCTTAGGTCTGCCTAGGTCTGCCTAAAGGGGGATTTTCCCCCCCTCCCCCTTGCAATAATAGAACCCGGAAACAATGGGCCAATGGAACCTCTCTCTCTCTACTCTCTCTGGTATCAGTAGCGTTGAGCTATTGGACTGTTCCTTTAGCTCAGTGGTATCGTTCTGTGTCTCCCATACTCGAACTGTTTCGCTGACTAGGAGGTGGCGAGTTCGAGACCCACCCGAGGGGCAGACACTTCAGTCACATTATCCATTCAGTGCTTTTTCACCAATCAGGAAAACCTATTATTGTACTCCTGTAATGAACAAGGCATACATCATTAAACCTGCCAATCTACGACAAGAGTTCTATTCTATCCACAGGTGTAATAGCTATAATAGTGTTGTTCTCTAATCAACAGGTCAAGCCGTGCTACGTAGCCAGGAACCGGTGACACTTGGTGAGTTTCACCGTGTGAAAGCCGGCCGGCTCAACAAGGACGGCTCGCTCAAGGTAGACGATGAGCGTGAGATCCAGCGCTCATCCCCGGGCAAATCCCAGGGCCTGAACATTCACACGCCCATGTACCTGGGTGGCGTCCCCAGCATGGACATCCTGCCTAAGCCAGCCAACGTCAGCATGCTCTTTCAGGGCTGCATCTCGGAGGTTGGCACTGATTTCTAATGTCTTGGTTTATATCAAAAGGTATTGTATTTGGGATGTTTGAGTAATGTTTGGGAGTCTGGCAGCAGCAGCAAAAACAATCTGGCTGGCGTAAGACCAATTTATAGAAGCCAATGTGTATAGTACGTTTTTTTAACTATGTAGTGAGTTTTTGCGCATAAGGGAAATTTGCTAGCCTGTGTGTCATATTTTCTGGAAATGAATATGCACACAAAATCAATGTGGAAGTATGTGGATGCTTTTATAAA
>NC_085866.1:17344814-17349814 GCF_034702125.1 Engraulis encrasicolus | reverse complement strand
TCATAAATAGGATGTAATAGGCACAATGGATACATTGCAACGCACAACAAATGCAAAGAATGGCCTGACTACTTAAGGCTTTTTCTCCACGGCCTGCGTGTTGATGAGCATGCACTGTACACGGACGATCATGCATGTGAAGCTACTGTGTTGGCCTGCCTGCATGCAAGCAAGCAAGCGAAGTGTGTATGGGTGTGATTGCGAGTGGAGAGCTCCTGGCGTGTGTGTGTGCGTGTGCCAGGGGTGAAACTTAAGTTTTTTCCCCACCAGTCAAGGTGGTAGGTAGATTTCAAAATCTACCAGTCACTCACTGTTTTTTACCAGTAAAAGTGACTGTTGGGTTGAAAAATTTACCAGTCACCACTGAAATTTACCCGTCATTGGCAGGTGGACGGGTGCTTATTTCCATCCCTGGCGTGTGCGTATGCGTGTGCGTGTGCGTGTGTATCTGCATCTACCTGTCTGTTTAACTCCATCCCTCTCTCCAGGAGCAGGTTGCTGCTCCCCAGCTGCATGCTAGTAGAAAGAGTGCCAACCTTCGTAAGCAGAGCCGCTCTCACGTATGTTAATGCACTGCTGCTCCAAATGTTATACACGAAGACACACACACACACACACACACACACACACACACACACACACACACACACACACACACACACACACACACACACACACACACACACACACACACACACACACACACACACACAGACAGACACATACTGCATCACTCATGTTTTCGATGGCATGGTTTCTCTTCTGTACTCATTGTGATTTTTGCTGAGAGCCACACTGCAACACTAATATCACCTACCATTTTTCAAGTGTGCATGTTCACCTAATCACCCAATACACGAATGTATACACGCGCACGCACGCACGCACACACACAAAATAAACTGTATTTTTTATACCACATGTGATAGAAGATGCAGCTTAACAGACCTTGATAATTTGGCAAGATAGCGTGCCGTAAGTCACTGAGAATAGAGTAGGAGAAAATACATAGGAAAATGTATATGGATTGCCAGGTTCCGATGTGTTATAGCCTGTCTCCCACCACACCTGTGTAGTTCTGCACAGTTCCGCCAGGCTTGGCTCCACAAGTTCTACCCAAAGGTCTACACTAAGCCCCCCATTTATCAGCCTGCATGCCCCTGGCGACCCGGGCAGTGTTGCCAGATTGGGCTGTTTCCCGCCCAATTGGGCTGCTTGGGATGGCCGTCTGCGGGTAAAAATGGCATTTTGCAGGAAAACCCGCCCAATTTTGCCCATAGAAATCAATAGAATTGGGCAGGATTTAGTGCTTCCAGGCGGGTTTTGAGCATTTTTTGGGCTGGAAATCATCAGCCTCATCTGGCAACCCTGGACCCAGGTTCGAGTCTGGCCAGAGTCCTTTGCCAGCCCTCCCCCATCTCTCTCTTCCACTCTCTTCCTGTTATACTCTCCACTGTCCTATAATCAATAAAGACACAAAAGCCCTTTAAAAAAAAAGGTCATGTCTACTGCACCAATGAGGAAGCTCTTCATCCTGGGACGGGTCAAAGCAATTGTTGGCGACTCGCATGGAGGAGTCACACATCAACATTATTGCTGACACATACACGTATGGGCTCTTTAAAAGATGAACAGAGAATGGTTTTGAAGCACTTAATTGCTGGCAAGCACGAACAAGTGATAGATGCCAGGGATGGATTATGGGCGGTCTGGGCCCCGGAGCCTCAAAGGGCCCCGATCCCCCATCCCACCCTCCAAATACCACATAGAAGAGGGCAACGTGTGAAGGATAATACTGTACTGGCTTTCGGATGTTACAGTTATTTTTCTGAGGGAATAAGATCGTGTGTAGGATTGGCAGTAGTTTGCAATATCTCAAGCTTGCTAGGGTGGTCCGGGAGCATGCACCCCTGTAAGAATAATAAAAAAGCATCCTAAAATGATGGCTTCTGGTGGGATTTCAGGACTTATAACCCTTAGAACAAGAGGATGGTCAGTTTTTTCCCCCTTCATTTTCAATAATTTTCAAGCATAGGGTGCTTCTCAGAAGGCATTCCCCACCTACTCCCTACACCTACACCTGAGTCCCTAGTTGGCAGACGTTAGGGCTCACTGACACGAGAGGCTCTACAATAGGACCAGGGGCCCTCTGATTTCCATCCCCTCCGCCCACTAAGCACAGACTAACTCACTCAGAGCTGTGTGAAACTACACGGAACATTCTGTGAATTTGGTGAGCAGGATGACATGTTTTTTTCCCAGTTTTTTTTGTTGTTAAGTCAGTAAATTAGCATACCGGTAAATTGGAAGCATCTGCACCAATGTGCAGTTGGTGGTAAGTAATATAAAGATATTTTCTCAAGTTTTGTAACCATAACCTTTCAGTCTACTTTAGTCTTAGTGAGTGGCTGTATGTTAGTGTAACATTTCCTGTACTGTCCAAACTCAGTTTGAACAAGCGATCTCACAGCAACTCCTGCCAGGGAGCCAAAATGTCACCTAAAAGCCAAGCTATCAGCTTTGCCAGTCGCACAGTTTTGAGGCATCAGGAGGGACACCCCCTTCAGGTCACAGCGCTAGTTTTTCTGAAAAGTCCATCAATGTTGCATCAACATTGGTCTGGATTAGTGCTTGCTGTTTCATTGTGTCTTTCTTAAACGATATTTTAGGAGCTTGGAAATGAAGGAAAGGGCCAGGACTTTGTCAGTCTAGGACTCCGGAAAGGACACGTTGTCTTTAGGTAGGTGGTGATGTTACTATGATGTCATGTCGACTTGGTTCACTTTTCAACTGAAAATCCAATATGCGAAGTGCAAAAAGTAATTTAAACTTAACATGCAAATCCCCAGGGCTGGATTAAGATGGCCGTGGGCCCCTAGGCTACAGGTTGCTGTGGGGCCCCACGGAAGGCAAATTTTGTGAGAAATGTACATAGACAGTGACATAATTAGGAGCCAAGGATTAAGGATAACATGTCTACCAACTGTATTTAACATGACAGATGAATTTGACCATATTGCATCTAGTCACAATTCTGCAATTTTTCACTTTTGGCCAATCAGGGCCCCCATGGCTGGTGGGGGCCCCTAGGCTGCAGCCATATCTAGCCTATGCATTAATCTGGCCCTGCAAATCCCAGGTTGTGCATGTAGAGAGAAAATGAAAGGGTGAACTTCTGACTCCTAATCCACTTGAGTTGTGTTGTGTAGCTACCAGCTGGGCAGCGGGGAGGCAGAAATCACATCCAGAGAGCCGGTCAATGATGGCAACTGGCACAAAATCACTGCTGTCAGGTAAGGTCACACATATCAACACATTGTTGCTGATCCAGCTGTATTCACCCACTAGGTGTCTAAGGCCACAGGAGAAAAAACTTGTTGGTAATACTGCCTGCCAAAACAAAGTGGGGTGAAGCAGTCTTTTACCATTATGCTGCTATAGCCTGGTGGGACCCGCCCATAAGACTTATCGTTATTCATACGTAGCGTCTGGAGGTTCTCTGACCTGACACGATTAGAAGGGCAGGAGGACTGCTCTCAGTTCTGGTTTGAAACGATTGAATCACGATGATCACCCAATCATTCGCTTATTGGCCGGCCGCCTGCTAGCCGACTAAACCAGAGAGAATAGATAAGAGAGAGGTTCCATTGGCCCATTGTTTCCGGGTTCTACTGTCGCAAGGGGGAGGGGGGGGGGAATCCCTCTTTAGGCAGACCTAAGGACTGTTCTATTTATTCTAGGGGCATTATGACACGCCCCTTTAGGCAGACCGGAACCTGGTCATGTTAGCTACCCATAGAAACCTATTATGTTGGCATATCTCTATATACTTAAAGAATCTCTGGCTAAACACTCCCTAAAAAAGAATCTCCAGACCTTGAATACGAATGAAGAGAAGTATTATGGGCTGGTCACCAGGCTAATGCTGCTTAGCTTGTCAAGCATTTGTCAGATAATATGAAAATGTTGCTACTGTTTGTAGTTTTAAATCAAGACAGTACAACAAAGCTTCAGTAGTCCAGTGCTTTATTCTAATGATTTTGACTTTCTACCGACCTCTATTTTTGCATAGGACGGGTAAACAAGGATATATTCAGATAGACGGAGGTGCCCGGACAAGGGGCCAATCTCAAGGGAAGAGCATCATGGTCAACACCAAAGGAAACATATACCTAGGTAAGTCAAGGTGCACCGTGAGTCAGCCTTAACCATATAGAGCATTAGATGCTGTGCTCAGACTTTGTCTATGTTTTCATGTGCGCATTGTCTTGTCAAACATCTTCCAGTATGCGTAGAGTAAAATAAAAGCAAGCCCTGCATACTCAATGCAAAGGAGTATGCTCAAGTTTGCCCTCCTCAGGGGGCCTTCTTCTCTTTCTGTGGCGTTTGGTGGCAGCTTGCATAAGATGCGCGCTACCACCATCTTCAGCGTTGGGGGAACTTCCTTTATTCTCAACCTAAAGTATCCAAAGATCTCCTAACCAAAGATCTCCTAACCAAAGATCTCCTAACCAAAGGTCTCCTAACCAAAGATCTCCTAACCAAAGATCTCCTAACCAAAGGTCTCCTAACCAAAGATCTCCTAACCAAAGGTCTCCTAACCAAAGGTCTCCTAAAGGGGCGTTCACTTGACATCACATGGACCCCGGAAAAGTATGAGCTTGAGTTTTCTTACTCTACTACAGGGGTTCCCAAACTTTTTTCCTTGCGCACCCCCTTCTACATTTCAATGTGGTTCGCACACCCCCTTAGCGATTGTTTTGATGTTCTGATGGCCATTCATTGCAAATTATGTCATTTGGGCAATCCTAATTTCCAATAGACCTGATGTTTCTTCCAGCATACAATTCACCATACAATGGAAAACTACTTAATGGTCATTAATGCTGTATAAAAACACACATATCCGCCATTGCCCAATTCCGCTCACGCACCCCCTTGTAGCAGGCCACGCACCCCCAGGGGTGCACGCACCCCAGTTTGGGAAACCCTGCTCTACT
>NC_085866.1:17287314-17339814 GCF_034702125.1 Engraulis encrasicolus | reverse complement strand
ACACAGTGTGCTACTCAGTTTGTGTGGGAAGAGCGCAGACCTCTGGTGGGTTCAGTGAATACCAAATGCGTCGCTGCTTCTGCACCATCTGCAGTTGTTTTATAGCATCTGACAGGAGGGAGTTGCAATAATCCAAATATGCAATAAGCAAGAACGCCCATATTGTTTTGTAATTAAAATAAGTCAGTAAGTGCCCCTCCCTTCACAGAAAACAGGCCATGCCCTGCTCCAACTGCTACCCACAGGAAGACACATCAAATCACTGAAATAACTGGTCTTATCAGAGTAGCTTCTTTCTCTCTGCCGTCAGACTGCTAAACCTGGTTTGAATTGTCCCATCCCTTCCTCCCATTGCGTGTACATTGCTTTAGATGTGTTCTGTAGACTTTGATCCTCAGGGCATGTTCACACTTGGTCCCTTTCAGCCATTTAAGCAAACTCAGACCAGTGACTCAGCATGTTTTGAAAATATGTGAACACACCAAAGCGAACCCAGAGCCCTCGGAAGCGGACCTCGGAAGACCTTTGTTGATGTGGTCTCTGTACGGTTTGCCTTAAGAGTCCTGACAAGTTACACCTGTGACTCTGTGTAATCACTCCAGGAGAGCTCTAGAGCAGTGGTTCCCAACCAGGGGTACGTGTACCACTAGGGGTACGCGAGCACACTGAAGGGGGTACTTGGAAAAATGTAATTTTAACAAATGCATGGAGCATAGTCACACTGGAATAGGAAAAAACGATGTAAAACACAAATTAGGGGGTACTCGTCGCACAACAAAAAGGCTTGGGGGGTACATGAGACAAAAAAGGTTGGGAAACACTGCTCTAGAGGACCAGGTATGATTAAAAAGAGGACTGATGCCCCACAAAAGCCCATCAGGAGCAGAAAGAGTAGTCGGTTCTTTTTGTAATACACTCACAATATGAAAAAAAACTAGGGGGGCCACGGCAGGTTTTTACTATTTACTAATATTCTACTCATCATGGTCTCTCCACGCAGCATGGAATGGAATTTGACTTTATCTGGTGTATCACTTGTTTTTAACGAGACGTTTGCAAGACCTCCTCGCCTGGCTGGCACTCCCGGCGCAAAGTCATCTGGGTAGTGTGCTGACGGCCCATTCAAATTGCCTCAGAACTCGTAAAACTTTCACAAATCAGACTGCCCATTGAAATACATAGGCCGTGGATATGTTGCCCCACCACGAAAAAAGGAATTTTATCGTAACGGTATCACAAATTAATACATTTATTTTCCTGGCCCTGCTACGAAACAACATGAGACAGGGTTGTTGGAAGACATATGTACAACGTAGACCCATAATACATTTGTATTTCACAATTTTCCTCAGTAATGTGTCACATACAGACATTCAGTAATAAACAAACCTCAATTATATATACTACCAAAAAAACAGCAAGCAAGGACGAAAAAAGACAAATGGTCTGTGGACAAGATTGGCATATTTTTTCATTCCCACTGGTTCACACTGAACATGTGACTGTTATGCTGCCTGAAACATTTTTTTGTGAAGAGCACAGGGCGCCAATGGCGAATATGCCAATTTTGATATTCTTTGGTATAAGCAAATTGCTCCCTACAGTGCCACTGTGTAAACATAGGCCCCATGAGTGGACACCAGGCCCTCATACCCTCCTATTGAAGTCTGTTTCTAACCATTTCAGCAGAAACATGCCTGAAGAGAGCTCCAGAGCTGTGATTTTCAAAGTGGGGGCCGGGGATCCCTAGGGGGTCGCGAGGGGGTGCTTAGGGGGCCACAGCAGGTTGGCAGGAAAAGTATGCCGGTAGCAAGACAAAATAATGATTTGAATATGGGGGCCTTGCCATGGTTTGGGAACCCCTACTCTAGAGGACCAGGTGTCATTAAATAGAGGACTAACACACCTTAAAAGCCTAAAAGGACCAGAAAGAGTAGTCGTTTTTAAAAAATATATATATATACTCACAATATGAACAGGAAGTACAGGGCAGTCATGGGTAAGCGGTTAGGGCGTCAGAATTGTATCCCAAAGGTTGCTGGTTCGACTCCCGACCTGCCAGGTTGGTGGGGGGAGTAATCAATCTCCTCCATGACTGAGGTACCCTGAGCATGGTACAGTCCCGCTGCACTGCTCCTTAGGGGCACCATTGAGGGCTGCCCCCTTACACAGGTGAGTTATAAATGCAATTCTGTTGTGTGCAGTGTGCAGTGTTCACTTATGTACTGTGGAGTGCTGTGTCACAATGACAATGGGAGCTGGAGTTTCCAAGTGGGCTTTCAGAATCAGTCCTTTTGCTGTCAGTTCACTCCTTGGTCACAAGAGGACTAGAACTAGGTGTGAAAATACCCTTCAAGTGATTACACCTAGTTACTTGGGTCCAGAAAGTAGACCTACTGTATATGGCACAGGTCACAGCCCATATTTTCACTGGAATTCAATCTGTTGAAATGCCAATTGAAAGTTATTGTGTGGTAGGTTGCCAAAACCAGATCAAAATGAAGTATGTTTTGAGTGAAGTGTAGGCTAGTTTCAATGTTGGAGCAGTCGTCCACATTCTCTTGTCAAAAGCAGCTTACTAAGCTGCCAGTTTGTGAGCACACTAAACACTCAAGAGTGTGTTGCATGCTTTCGTAGCAGCTGACAACTGGTGTCCAAGTAGGTTTTCCGGAGTCCAAACATTGAGCCAGTTTATAAACACATCAATAAACCGATTATAATCAGGTTTTTGGAGTGACCGGTTTGTTCAATTGCTCATGCAAACCGAATAAACTATAATAATCGGCTTATTGCATTTATCAGTTTATGAGAAATTCGATTCGCTCAGGTAGATTTTTGACTAATAAACTGATTTCTCAAGACATATATCCAACATAATCGGGTTATTAAAAGGTTGTTGACATTCTATGATAAGTAGCCAATCACAAGCCTTAAATTCTAGCTTTGTGTCACACACTTGAGTGGAACACAGGTACCGACAGACTGCATGTAAACAGCAATAAACAGTTTACTCCAATAACCTGTTTATTCCAATAACCCGATTATTGCGGCAATGTAAACGGGCTCATCGTTCACCTACTGTAGATCCTAAAGAAACCATTTGTGGCAGGGGCCAGGACAAAGTCATGTGAAAGGCTCAATATACAATATAATGAGCACCCAATTCTGAAGCCTCCTGGAATAGTAGGCCTGTGATTTTAGAATTTTGTGATGGCTAATCCTTGTGGGCGCACAATTCTACAATAATGATCCACATGAACAATATCTTATCCAGTCTCTCTGGTTTCACTGTGTAAGAGTGTAATTCTTATTTATTTCCAAAACTGTCAGGGCCGACCAGACAAAAACAAACCTAGTTATTGGTGTTTTTTTCCAGGTGGGATGTGTGTCACTCACTGTTCCCTTTTTGTGTTGATTTGGGTTTTATTTTGTGTGTGCTCATGGGTAGCATCATGACCCTTTAACATTTTCTGGGAAATTTAAATAACCTTGCATTATGATCCGCAACATGCAATGCACCCCCGCCTTATCATCCCTCAAGAAGTCTGCCTCCAGAGGAAAGATGGGAAAATATCTCTACCGGCGCTGGACAAAAATAACCTGCGTCATATCCGATGGAATATTCCAGCTAGCCAGTGTAAGCTTTAAAAGGACGCGCAGCATTTACGCGCGCGCATTTTAGACCACATATTACTTTAATCCTCACCACACCAATATACAAGCCTGTTTTTAGAACCACAAAGAAAACAAAACACGCACACATACAGCTACATTGTGCAGGATTCCTCCAGATTTATAGTAACTTAGCTCATCTCCTCGCAAGTTTCTGCTGCATCTGCGTAGGTCCTTGCAGGTAAGTCATTGTAAGATGTCAGTTGTTGCATGTGCAATAATATCCATCGACTATTATAGCATTTTGCTTATAGGGCATTCTGGTGTTCTTAGTTTTCATTTGGCGTTTCACAGACCATATTTTGCGTTAGCGTTGTTATGTAACTGTAAAGGGAAAAGAGTGGTTTGAGATCTTATAAGGTCTCGGGCGCCAGCGGTACTGATATGAGCTTGCTGTAGCAAATTCTAAACGTGAATGGCGGGCGGCAGCATGTTTGGCTGACTTGATATAGCCTATTGCAATTTCTGGCTTAGCGTTTCACCCACGCTTTAGCATCGTTCAAGTTATGGTTTGATATGGTTAAGTCATACACACATGTTCTCAGATATGTGCCATAAAAGCGCACTGACAACTTGTGTTATGATGACAATAGGCCTTCATTTCAAATTGAAATTTGGGATGATATATTAAGTCGCATATTGTCAATGTTAATACTCCACATCTGCAAGCACATCTTTCCTATTGTCCAACACATCATAGGCTACTGTAAACAACAGCAATAAAAGTGATGATGATGATGATGATAATAATAATAATACTTGTAATAGTACTAGTAGAATAAAATAACACCCAGAAGCATGCATGTAGAGGTTAGATGTTATGTTATGTTATGTTATGTTGAGGTTATGTTTTGTTATGTGTTTATGTGTACTAAAGTATTGTGTGTGTGCGTGTGCGTGTGTGTGTGTGTGTGTGTGTGTGTGTGTGTATGTGTGTGTGTGGATGCACTGTTAACAGGTCTCAAAGGGGGAAATATGATCCTGCTGAGCTCCTCCTCTGGTAAGTTCTGTTGATGACTATTCAGGTTTCTGACGTGGGTGTGTATATTCACCTTGTGTGTGTATTTGCATGTGTGCCTCTAATGCATTAAATGAAGTCTTTGCATAAACAATGTAGCTACTGTTGCATTTAGTTTTGCTATAGCGTAGGCCTAGTGATGTGCTTATTCATGCAGATTTCCACCTGCATAGTACGCTCTCTGGTATTGTTCTCCATTTGTTGTGTTCCATTGATATTAGTTATGTGGAGGAGTCTGGCTATCGTTTGCGTGCGTGCGTGCGTGCGCGTGCATTCGTGTGTGTGTGTGTGTGTGTGTGTGTGTGTGTGTGTGTGTGTGTGTGTGTGTGTGTGTAGTGGGGGTATGTACACATGGATTCCATTTTCTGATGATGTCATTGTGGCGCAAAGCTGCTGAAAGGAGAATGCCATCCCACCATTCTCCACAGGTGATTTGCTGAATCTGTGGAGTAGCTAGGCAACACATAACAAGCATGCAGCAGGACACAGTGCATGTGTGTGCATGCATGCATGCGTAAATAATGTGCGTGTGTGAGAGTCTGTGTCTGTATGTTAAATAAATAAACTTTCTCGTAGACCTATGTGTTAACAACACTAATGACCTGAATCTAAATGCACACATACAATTCAGTTCCTAGAACAGTGGAAAGTATCTCTAGACCAGTTTGGAGAAGCTGAATAAATTATCATGGCACAGTGGTTGAAAAACTTGTAGAGAGTTACTTGTGCACAATCCCTGGTGCTGAACAAAAAGATTATGCATTTTTTGAAAAAAAGTTTGCACACTCCTTTGGATTTTCTTCTTCTTTAAGTTATTTTTTCTTCTTTTTATTCATTCATTCAATGGCAATGACGTTTCGACCTCTCGGTCTTCCTCAGGAATCAATGGCAATAACCTTTCAAGCTCTCTGTCTCCCTCAGGAATCTGAGGAAGACCGAGAGGTCGAAACGTCATTACCATTGAATGAATGAATAAAAAGAAGAAAAAAATAACTTAAAGAAGAAAAATATCCAAATGAGTGTGCGAACCTTAAAAAAAAAAAAAGGGGGTTGAAAAACACTGAAGAACAACCTGTCTTTAGCATTTTGTCTGAGTTAAGTTCCAGACAACTTGAAATGGGTTTTCAAAAACGTTGAAAAGGAGAAGGATTTATGTGTGTGCATTGTAAATACTTGTTGGGACTAGGGATGCAAATTATCGATTAATTCATTAATCATTAGTTGATAGCCTTATATATCGACTTACGATTAATTGATAAGCTGCGTTTTCCCCCCGAAATCTCAATGTTTCTCGAAAAATCTATCTAAAAATTATAATAAAAATTGAGATAAAATACCACATTTAAATGAATTCTATTTCAATTCTTTAATCCGCAGGTGAGTTAAATATTCCCCTATTCACACCCCTCTTCACACACATTCTCCACATGCCCATTTCACCTGGGTCTCTTGTCAGTTGAATTGTCGATTAATTGCGATTAACGTTTTTTAGTCGATTAATCGATTAATCGATTGCATCCCTAGTTGGGACAGTGTTGGGAGTATCACATTACAGATGCAAAATACTGTAATGCATTACTTTTTTCTGTAGCTCAATATTGTAGGGCATTACAGGGGAAAAGGCTGTAATACATACTAGTTACAATACATTTTACTGTAACCTGGATTTTAATGGTGTTCAGTGTGTGGTGGGTCAGAAAGCAGTTGTTCTTGAACCTGCACATTTTCAGTTTGCATGCTACTGAAACAATCCTGGATGGGAGGTGAAAGAGTCATGACTCATGAAATTGACTGTTAATTGCCAGACAATCGACAGTTATTTTGGTGAGAGTAACTAAACTAGTAAAAGTAGTGTAATGCCTCACATTTTAAATATAGTAATATTGTAATGCAACAGATAGCTTTGAAAAGTCAATAACGTGTATTCAGTAGGCCTCATTTTTTACAGTTTTTGAGTAACTTTCCCAACACTGCTGACAAATAACTTCACTACTTCTATGGTTCCCAAACAAGTCATAAAAGGGTTAGACGGTAAGTCACACAGCTGAACAATCCATTCTTCCACAGCTGAACTCTATATTTTCTCAATATGTTTCTTGAGAATTGGATAATTATTTACGTCCTGTCATTGGATGTGTTTTCAGGTGACATGTGACATGGTTGTATTTCACATCAGCATCTCTCCAGCGCTTAGGCCATTGCACTGGCTACCAGTGGGATTTAGAACTGAGTTTAAAAATCCTCTGATAGTATATAAGTCACTAAATGGCTTAGGCCCTAATTATATTGTAAATATGCTCAATATCATTCTAATCAACATGATCTCCAAAAATTCTGTGCTCCTGGACACGGATGTTAAGGGCACAAAATCCGTGTCCAGGAGCACGGATTTTGCCGAAATTCCGTGCTCCTGGACACGGAATTGTTTTCCGTGCTCCTGGACACGGAATTGTTTTCCGTGATGGACACAGAGAAGTGCTCTATCTATAGGCTACTCCCATAGCTCTATATTTCCACAGTCTTGTGTTTTCTCAGGATTTTTCTAATTTCAAATATTTTTTCTCAAATTTTTTTTTTCCTACTGACAGGTTAGGGTTAGGGATTGTTTTGTTCTGGGCACAGCTAGTTTTCTTTCATTCATTATATGAATTTTATAGCCTAGCAACCAACTGGAAAAGGTAATTCTCAAAAATATGTCTTTAATGACAGGTTAAGGTTAGGGAATGTTTTGGTCAGGGCACAACTTAAATTGCTATAGCATTATTTTGTTTAGGATTAGCATTTGGTATGTATTTTCTACTGATAGAGTTACACAGTGCTGTGGTAATAGCCTATAGAAAGTACTTCCGTGTGCCCATCACGGAAAACAATTCCGTGTCTAGGAGCACGGAAAACAATTCCGTGTCCAGGAGCACGGAATTTTTGGAGATCAGGCTGTTCTAATACATGTCTTACCGTAGGTCTTCAGAATCTCCTCTACTGGTTGGGTCAAATCTAGACAGGGTGAAATAGCATTTAGTCATTATGCTGCAAAATGCTGGAACCATTTTCCTGTCCAAATTAAATCTGCCCCAACAGTAGGCCTATCTTGTTTTAGAAAGAAATGAAAAACATCTTTATTCTTTTCTGCCTTTGTTGATAGTTATCTCTACAGTATAAACTATAGTTTGTTTTTCTTCAATTTTCTCTTTCTCTAATCTTTAGCACATTGAATGACAATTATGTATGATAATGTGCCATAAGTCATTTTGATTGATTGATTGATTGATTGATTGATTGATTGATTGATTGATTGACTGATTGACTGATTGACTGATCTGCAGGTCTACTTGCCTCCTTGTAACATAGAAAGTTACTTCTGGCAGTAATGCAGAATAGATACCTGAAAATCAGACTCTGATGGCAGTCATTACAATAGTCTTCATGTGATATTAAGCACCTGGGCTGGTTGGTACTGTAGATGTCAAGAGCCCTGTTTAAAATCTGTTGCACCCATATTAGAACATGTGTTTCTTTTGTTTCAGACATGTAAAAGTTTTTATATTTTACCTGACATGTTTCGATGGTGAGACTTCTGTCTTCATCAGAGGGTCACATGGATGTTGAAGTGTGACTTGCTTTAAACCAGCTGATGTTGTGGAGGAATGTCACACCTCCACAATATCAGTTGGTCAAAAACTGTACTTCTTCCAATTATTTATTGCCGTTCAAGTTGTAGACATCCATTGAGTAGCTTGAAATTGTACAGAGGGGAGTACTAAACAGCCAGAGGTGAGAACATTTGTTTTCATTACCCATCGAGACTAGACAGAAGAGTGAAACCCAAGCAGCCCTTTTCACCCGTTATTACAAAGGAATTCGCTTTTTAATCCACAGACATTTTTGGGGTGATTTAGAGAATGCATGGAACTATTGGAACGCTCTATTCATGCCCTTTCCAATGGTAGGTTTATGACATTTGTTGCGCTGCCACCTTTTCTTCAGATTCAAGAATTTCCACCCATCAGAGTAAACCTGATGGGACCTGTTATTATGAATTCAAAAGGTTCTGGCAAATCTCATGTCCGTGAAAAAGATAGAGTCCTCTTTCAAACGATATGCCTGCATCTGCCACAATCAGGTAATTGGAGTGCTTCTGAGTCTTCACCTCTTTCCCTTGGTGCTCATCAGTGTAGGGGCTCTCAATAAGGTAATCATGTGACCTGCTAATCATGTGACTTGTGTCATGTGACCAACCTGATTGTTTTAAAAAGTAGCATACAGTACATGCGACCTGCTCTTGATGCGCTCTGAAGAAGGCCATAAGGGTCGAAACACGTAGGCATTGTAGCCAAATAAAAAAAAGTAAAAAAAAAAATTGCAACCTTGAGCCTCAGCATTTGTCTACCTGGACCATGCCCGCATCTGCTTTTGCATGCATGAAGCACATAGGCTCATTGGGGGGTTGGATTCTGAGCAGCATCTCACTAAGGGAGTAAATCAGTGCAATAGCACAGTGGCTATTATTGATGCTAGAGGTGTCTGTTCGTACGCATGTCATGCGTCATCGCTGCTTCAAAGCTCGCAAGTTGATGTGTGCTGAAGGACTGTGGGTGGATTCCAATCTGCGGACTTCCGTCCTCCCTTGCTCACTTGCCTGCTTGTGACCTCATGATGATGTCACTGACGACAGAAAATGTATTCATTTTCTTGCAAAAGCACAATTCTAATGTAATTTTCTCATTTGCAATTGGATGGTGAATGAAAAACAATCCCTCAAAAGTTGTTGTGGCTAGGCTGACAGCCGGGAAACGTTATTGTCTTATCCACGGAGGAGGGGCCAGAAGGCGGGGCGAGGCCACAAGCACAAGTGGAGGACGGGAGTGTGCATATTGGAATGTACCCTGTGTGTTGTGGTGTGTGCTGTGCTGTTTTCCTTAATGGGTGTTTTTTTACAGATGAAGAGTCACTCCGCTGGCTTTGGATTCACACCAAGTGCAGAGTACAAAACACAATAATGTAGGAACTGAATCTAATCTAAAACTCTATTGTACAAATATACAGTATTGCATGCCATAGTTTGTCTTACATCTGCAAATTACAGACCACACACACACACAGAACACACACACACACACACACACACACACACACACACACACACACACACACACACACACACACACACACACACACACACACACACACACACACACACACACACATGCGTGCGCGCACACACACACACATGCGTGCGCGCACACGCACATACACACACACACACATACACTGTTCTGGTCTTAGAAACATTCACACAAACACACATTTGCAAGAGGAGCATCTCTCATTTCCACGCTGTCTGAAATGACCGCCAAAGTGTAGGTGGGAGATATTTTGTGTGTGTGTATGCGTGCAGGTTAATTGTTTTATCATACCTGTTGTTATCCACTCCAACGCACCCTCCACACAATTACACACACACCTTAATCATTTCTGCCTTACATTTAGAGTCCTGAAGCCCCTTTCCGTAGGGCACATACTGGTAGGATCTCATATAGAAAAACAAAACAAAAGATAAAAAATATTTTCCCATTCATTGTTTTTTGATGTGAGATGATATGACCTTTTCTGGGAAGGGCCAGAGTCCTCTACACACCCACTCACATAGAGTGCATTGTATATCCTTATTTGAATACCCCAGCATTAGTGCTAGCTTAGAGACCAGTGCTATGTGCAGTGTTTGCTTAGAGACACATACATAGTTTGATTTTGACACATACATGTGCATACACACATGCAGGCACATATACACACACTAGGCTACACACAGGCACATACATGTAAATACACAAATTAACAGTTCACAAAACGCGGTGCATCCAATACGTTCTATTGAATGCAATAATGTTATGTACACGTAGCTATTGAACGATTGTCTGTTATGTAGGGTTAGGTACCCAGTACTGTATTTGTATGAAACATCATTACGTTTTCTCCCTTTAGAGATGTTTTATAGCTGCTTGACACACACACACACACACACACACACACACACACACACACACACACACACACACACACACACACACACACACACACACACACACACACACACACATTCACACACACACACACGCACGCACACACACACACGCACACACACACACGCACACACACACACACACCTGGGTTTTGATGAGCTTGTCGTTGATTTCTGTCTACAGGTTGTTTACCACCTTCAAAGCAGTTGCTTCTGCCAAAGAGCTCCAGCAGTCTGCAGCTCAAGGAATTTGCTCGCAAGAACGCCGCCAACGTGCTGTCTGTGGCCAACATGCTGATGGGAATGTCTTCCATCTTGAGCAGTCTGAATGGGTGAGTGCATGGCCATACTGTATATAAACTGCATAAACAAGGCAAGGTAAGGCAATTGTATTTCTAAAGGGCGTTGTGCACCTCAATGTGCTTTGTAAAAAAAATCAAAACAGAGACAGTAATAAATACACAGATACAAAGCACACAATCATGGAAAAGGCACAAATGAAGGCATAAAAAAAGAGAATAAAAACACGAAATGAAAAAGCATCGTTAAATAATTAAAAGCAGAAAAAAATGTTTAAAAAACACCCCCCCAGAATAATCACATCATCATAGGTGTACAGTATAATATGTCTATGGAGGAGTAGGCCCAGAGGTGTCAGTGGTGGTTATCATGCATTCATTTGCTCTCTGTCAAGAACAGATACAATCTGATAATATACTGACTGAGTTTTTTAAATGTGTGTGATATTTCTTTACTTAAAAATTAATATACAAACTGGATTCCGAAAATCATCAAAACTGACCCAACTTTTTTAGATTTGTGGCATCTAAATGTTGCCCTCAAAACAGTAATTTTGCTTGGCTTTAACCGATATTATGTTGTCTTTGTACAATTCTCCATCTTATGCACGGGTTGAATGTTTTTAAAGTCCCAACTTGTTTAGAAATGGTTTTGTTGAGATATATATTTATATATCTATGACCCTCTGGAATGTTATACTGCTTTCTGAATGGTTGTGAGGCATGGACTAAATCCTTTATCCTGGCGGAGCAAACTTCTCTCTGTTTCCAGAAGTTCTTCACATCCTCGGATGTTACCCCTTACATCACTGGCGTGCACAGACATTTTGGGGGGGCAGGTCCTGGGGTGGTGGTGGGGGGCATGTGGAACTGGCGGCTGCAATAGAGTTCTTCAGTAACGCGGAAGCATGTAGTAGATTGTAGTCTTTCATGTTAGCATTTAAGGACTTCCTGGTTCGTATCGGCTTCCGGCCTCCATTGGGAATGAATAGGGGCCAGTTTCAAATAAGCTCCGAGTGCAAGCACGCGCTTAGCGAACCCCCGCAAACTGTCGAGGGTGTTAAAAATAGGCTGCAGGTATGACATGGTTGATCATTTTGTGTCAAACTTCGACATAAATACGATGTTGCGTCCATATGCTAAACCCGGAAACTTTTGGCGACTACAGAAGCGGCGCCTGTATCTAACGTCATGTACGTGCGGAGGGTTGTACCCATGGCAACCAAAGGAAAGTATGTAGTTCGGAAGTTTTAATGATCAGAAAGGGGTTAGCAATATTGAATTAAAATCGTCATGATTTAACATGTGAATACACCAACATGATGATACGATCCGTTCCACTAATGAGAAAGGGATGCGGGGACACGCTAATGTTCGTTGTTGGCGTGCAACTTATATTTTTGCCAAACCTGAATCTCTATGGCGTGTTGCAATGTAAAAAAATCGCCATAGAACCGGAAGTCTAAACGCCGCATACAAGTTGACGTCAACGCTGAAGAACTCTATAACGGTTCAGTGTTTTTTTTGGTGTTTTTAATTCACATTTTAATGAACATTCCACAGTACGCTAAACAAAACATTTCATTTTTTTTAAAAATGATGAATATTATGTTGGAAAGTTAAAATAATTAGATTACCATGCCTAGTGCATCATTTACCGCATGGACTAAAAAGTGTACTGTCGCTTTAAATGCGTGTCTCCAGCGCAGTGATCAGGAAGCGATTCATTCTAACAGATTCCTTACTTGGAAAACTCTGCATCTCATTTTTCCTCCATTAGTACCGATTTTAATTAGTCCATGAATGTTTTCAAACTGTTCAAACGAATATTAAAGCTTAACTCTCATTTCAAGGCGTTGTCAAAAGGATTTACCCTATTAGGCTACACGGGTATTGTGAAAACTGGCTGCTACTTTGGGTCGGAGATTTTATCCGTGTAGGCTACACTTTTCTGGAGGTGTCAAGCACAATCCTCTATCCTACCTGTTTCCCCTCCGCATAAGACATTGTTGTGTGTACCCTGCTTTTATTGCCGAGCAGAAGGCTATAAGTGGCAGATTTGCTGGAATTTACGCACAACCGTTTTATTTTCTCCCTGGCCCTGACCGCTGTTCTGTTCCATGTCGTCTGTCACAAATGTGATTTGGTGCGTTGCATAGGCTATTTCATCAGGAGGCCAACGTTTCCCAAACATACATGAATCCTCTTGCTGTTTCCCAAACATTCTGTTAATCTTTAGACCTGAAACTGTTTGAGCAACTTCTGGATTCAGTAGGCTAATATAATGGTTGTTGCAATGAGCATGTTACGCGCGTTAATTGTTGACATAACTTTGGCTACCTCTTCTGCGGTAGATTTGATAGGGCCTAAATGCACAATTTGCTAAGTCTCATTATAAAAGCCAGGGCTCTCTTTAGATCACTTCCAAAGTCAGAAGCAACTTTCAACATCATAAATAGGCTATTGACTGTTACCTGGCTGGCTGGAGGGGAGAATGGCATGTGGGGCTGCCCGCCACACTGCTACCTGTCCTGTGCAACACGCTTCCGAATCTGTCAGTTCAAGCGCGCTCACGTTGACAAAGGGAGAGATGTGTGCCGTTGGAGGGGGAAATTATCATTTTGGGGCATTATTATCACGCGATTTTAATTGACAATTATGTCTAAATGATGATGGGAACATCGACTACAGCGTTAACCCTACATTTAAGGAATAAAATAATTAAAAATAAAAATAAAAACCAAACTTTCAAAAGGGCACTTTTGTCCGTTAAAGGCAACTTGGTGTTGCCCAAGCAACACCACATGTCTATCTGTGCACGCCTATGCCTTACATAGCCTATCTCATACCACAAGGTGTATCCTGGGGTTCTGTCCTCGGGATAGACCAGCCTCTGAGTGTATTGGGTGACTTGAAGTACAGGAATATTGGCCTATATTGGAATGTTGGGTTAACCAGACATCCTAATTAGTTTTTCAGATTGTCCAAGGAGTTTTTATTTGTCACATGCATATAATAACTGAAAGTAAAACATACAGTGAAATTAGAGATCGGGCAGATGGACAGATGTACAAGCCAAAGGTCCTGCCACGCACTTTCTTCTGTTGTTTTTCTGTGTGTAACTTTTTGGCCTGTACCGGAAAGCATAAAGAAACTTCAAATTCAACCGGAAAACTGTCACATAGCCGCTGGGTGAAAGAATCACTCACAAGGTGATAAAAGCGTGAAACAAGTGTTCATGCAGATCTGCAGCTTGTTGTAGAGGATGTCTTGGATGTGGGAGTCATGGCTGAGCTCTCTCAATGGAAAGTGGAAGAAGGACACTGCATCCTTTCTTCTCCCGTCACCTATCACCAGCCAAATGCAACTTCAACACAACAGCAATCACAAACTGCTGGTCATCAAGCTCGCCCTTGAGGAGTGGCATCATTTACTGGAGGAGTTCATGATTCCTAGTCTGGACTGACCATGAAAACCATGAGTATGTTAAAAGGTCACCATTCACCATAGCCGTGGACGCAACTTCAACAAATCAACAAACTCAAACTGAAGGCCGCCTCACCACACCTCATTTTAATGCTAGGTAAAACAAATCAGTTTTGCTGCAGGGACCTCAAGTGCCTCGCTGGTGTGCCTGCACAGAGTAGTGCCTTCTCATAGGACCACCCTTCCAGGGCTGCAGGAGATATATTTAAGATCAAAGACTCTGGCAAAAAGGATAATGAAAGACACTCTCCATCCATCCATTCTATATTTCTAAGGCTGGCCTGCCTCAAAATACTGTATTTAAGCCATATTCTTCATTTGTTATTTTTTCCCTTTCTTCTTCAGTAATTTATTGTTACTACACAGAAGACCGCAGTTGCAATTTTCTTTTCACTGGCAATTGTGCCAACACAAGAAGACATGTGACAAGTAAGAATCTTGAATCTTTTTTTAAGATATTGTTTGGTTTTTCGACTTTATTAGTGAAAGGACGCTCTGAGAGAGAGAGAGAGACAGGAAACGTTTTGGGAGAGAGAGTCGGGGAAGGGTTGGCAAAGGACCTGGGCTGGATTTGAACCCGAGTCGTCCGCGTAGTAGATAAGTGCCCTACCGTTCAACCACGATAGGACCATAAATCTTGATTCTTGAATCTCCTTCCAGGTCCAGAAAGATGACATATCTTCCAATGACCCAGTGTTCATCCTGTCCAGTCCATGTGTCATTGCTGCCCTGACTTGGAATATTGAGGAACAAGTGCGGTTGGTTCTCCTTGACCATTCCAGCCTGAATGCATACCTTGTTGATGGTCTCTTCCACTCACACTTGCTATCTTCCAGACCAGCCCAGCAGTTCTGGTGGACCTCTCTGAGGAAGGATTTACAAGAGATTCATTCAAGTCTGCCCCACTTGCAACCAACATAATGTAAGGCATCCAGCCAGAATACTCCAGCCTCTACCTGTGTCCCTTCAAACATGGCTGCTTATGGATGTTGTCTCACACTGGGGTCCACAATTCCACCTCCTCGTTGTGGTAGTTCTACCAGATCCTATTCCGTTCGCTCTCCCAATAACCGGCATGGGGGTGTCTGTCCGATCAGAGCTCGCACAGTATCCGCGGGCGCGGGTATTGTCCAAGCTCTCAGTTGAAGCCCTGTACTCCCGAGTCCACGCATCGCCTTTTAATCATAAACAACATTTGGGATCAGCAGTAATTTCAGAACGATGGCCAGCGACCTTGCCCAATACGCTATTTCCGCTCTTTGCTTTTAACTCATGTTCCTCGAGTGCAGTGGTCCAGCGACTCCGTAAAGCATTTTCATGATTTCTCGAGTGCAGTGGTCCAGCGACCCCGTAAAGCATTTTCATGATTTCTCGAGTGCAGTGGTCCAGCGACCGTGTAAACCACTTTCAAGATCAGTTCGCTGCGCGGACGATCACGAGGAGACCGTTCTCCAGCGAGAACGAAGATGTATGCATACATAGGCTACTGAATTCTAATTTCAGATAGCGCACTTATGAAACACATTTAGCAGACACTTTTAACCAAAAAGACTTCAATAAGCTGCATGCAATTACATGTTACATGTGTGCAGAGGATCAGTTACTTATAAGCATGTGTACTTTGTATATGTTCACTTAACGGACCATGTGTATATGTTCCAGATTTACAGAGGTGTTATTCTCTGTCCCCCCAGGCACCAGTATGCTGCCTGCTGGCTGGTCCTTATTGGTTACCTTCTGGATCTGGCTGATGGGGCGGTTGCCAGGAGACTCAATGCCTGCTCTGCACTGGGTAAGTGCACAACACACTTTAGGCCACTTCTCTCCAGATAGTATAAGCCTGTAATTGTACAATTATGTACAATTGATAAATGTACAATTGTACAGTGTGAAAGCGAGCCATACCCCCCAAAAAACCCAAAACATTTGGTTCGGACCAAAGCAAGTGAACTATCAGACTTTCCTGGTCTGAATGCACTGAGTTTGGTTCACTTAGGACTGTAAAGGGAACTTTATGTGAAAATTCCCTGAGGCACTTTGTGTGCATTTCCATAAGACACACTCCACTGCTGATGCATAGAAGGGTTTCAGAATCAGTGTTGAAACTCTGCATTATCTCAACAGGCGTGAGAAATACAAAAGTTATGTTTTTTCTGTTTTGGATGTTTGCTGTCCATGTCGAGTCATTACTGGCATCTACCACAAGGTATTTGAAACACTACCCTCTCTACAAGGCTGCTCCGAGATATACTGTTAGAGGGTCAAACGAGCTGGGCAGGGATGTACAGATGTAGGACTTTTCAAATCATTTCATTACTGTTGATATACTGTAACTCAGAACAGCAGAGTGGTAGTCATTGAGGCATAGTGGACGTTTTCGTTTTGGCACAGGTACAGAGATGGATTGTGTAGTTAAATCATGATGGAACAACCCCCATGGCTAAAGAGGCATAGGATATTTGTGCAAACACAGGGGCTAGCTGATGATGCTGGGGCTAGCTTTAATCTATTTGTGATGGTATATAGATTTGATGTCAAATGTGCATGGAAAGCATTCAGCTCATCTGCTAGTGTGTACTTGCTTGAAGAACCTGTGATGTTTATCAGGCCACTCCACACACAAGCTGAATCCAATTTGTCCCTGTAGCGTAATTTCGTAACCTTGATTGTTTTCTGCCGGTTGTAAGCGGCACTGTAGCCCGATATGTCCCTTGAGACAGGCCCTTCATTAAAGACATGTGTGATGAGGCCCTGCCGTGGCTAACCAGTAGGGCATTTCGCCTGCCATGCGGCTAACCCGGGTTCGATTCCCTTTGCTGACCTCTGCCCAATTCACTTCCTGTCCACCTCTCACACTGTACTATCAAAAATAAAGTTAAACAAACAAATATATATATATATATATAAAAGACGTGTGATAACATGATAATGAATTTCTACCATGAAGACTCGAGAGGCAAAATGAAGATTAATGACTTTCATGATCATTAAAATTGTACATGGGGTTTGTTGAAATGGCACATGAAGATCTCTTTGGCGCAGGCTCCCGTCTCCACGGTGATCCATGGAAGGACCGTATATCCTCCCATCGGAGATGGAGGTGGGTGAAGCCTGCCCCCTTTTATACAGTTATAGACTGGAGACTGGAGATGCATAGACGTTTTATTGACTGAGGGAGAAGGGATAAATCAGTGATGTAGAGGGAATTTTCACAGTTTGCATTTTTACATTTACAAATTAGCTCTCATAAATAAGGATCAGCAACAGAAAATGAAATGAAGTTCAGTTAAATTCTGTTTATTCGCCAGACTCCAAAAACACACATCAAGACAGACCAGGACAATCAAACAGACTCCTTGACGATATTATTCAATATCGATATCTTTATTTGATGCGATGCAAATAAATTATTTTATGATACGATACTTGATACTATGATACGAGATTTTTTTTTCGATACTTAAGAAAGCCCCACAATACAATACAATACAATTCGATTTGACTTTTTTCCAATTACTTTTCCAGTTCTGTTATGTTATGGCCCCACAATACGATGCGATTTGACCCAATCGTCAGATTATATCGCGATATATCGATACATTTCGATTATTATTTACACCCTACATTTTATCCAGTGCGCTGGATGTATACCTTGTGCTACTGTCAATTCGATTACAGAGTGCCACCGTGATATTATTGGAAGAATCATCCAGGTGTTGTGCAAATTTGTGCTTTAAGTTTCTTAAAAGTACATACTGTACAGTGTGCACTGCTACAGTCACAAACATCAGGCTTGCACCTTCTGCATACTGGAATTTTTTGTAACACTTTATTTTAGGGATACATCTATTAGCACTAATACATACAATGTTCCTGTGTAAGTAACTTGTAAGGCATGTACAAAGCAAAATCAGTTAGGCATGTATTCGCAAATGTCTTGTTCATGCACAATAAGGGATTTATTACCAATTTAACCGTAGTAAGGACCTAGTAGGCCTGAGCATTTGCTTAGTACATGCCTTAAAAGTTACTTATGCAGGCATTAACATTGTATGTATTAGTGGTAATAGATGTATCCCTAAAATAAAGTGTTACCGAATTTGTGTAATAAATGATTGAGCTGTGTCTCAAAGTTAAGTGAGCACACCCTTTGGAGTGCCACAGCCTTAAAGTCACACACTCACAAGACGAGGCTCAAAGCCTTACAAGTATTTCAAACGATCAAGAAAGGAACAGGCTTGGAAGCGTGGAAGTGAATGTCACAGCGGAAGATTGCTCCTCGCAGTTGAGTGCTACAGCTTGAGTGCAATTTTACCAGACATAATGAATACTTAGAATTTGATGGTGATGGTAAGTATTCATGAAAAAGATAACATTCGTGAAAGGTCAGCATGAATTCTGGAAATAAACCACTACAAATATCACGTAATGCACCTTTATATTTCACAAGCAGATTACCATCACAGTTTTAATGTGCCTGTACATATTCAGTTGCATAGTGTGAGCTGTTTCACTGGCCTTGGCCCGCTCATATTCCTGCGAGCCACACCAAATTTCATGTTCAAGTAGCCTATGTGGGCCAACTGTAATACACATTTGAAATGATCTCGAGGGCAAAATAAAATGATGCCGCGGGCCAGAGTTTGACATCCCTGCCGTAGCCTGTCTGCTCGGGAAATGTGGATGCAGAGAGAACAGTTATTTCAGCTGCACACAGCTGCACCTGAGCAGTGTAACCCTGATACCCCTCGGATGGTTTGAGCTAGAGAAAGTCAAAACACTTATAAATATCACAAGTTTCTACGCAGCGGCCATCACAGAACTGAATTATGCTTCAAAAGCATAGTTTTTATTATATACATATCATTCTTTTTATTCCATTTTGTTTTTTATTCTTATTTATTTTTGCTTCAACAAGGAATGCACAATTTCGTTGTGCTTGTCACATTGTATTATATTGTATTATAAACATCAGGTATGCATGGCTTTAGGCTACTCTTGCACATGCCATGACGACTAAAATTACAGTTTACACTGTACTTGACTTTAAATTTTTTTTTTGCTGATCTATGAATGGCCGCGGAAACAACATTTTAATGTTGTGAATGGCCCATTCCACTCTTTTAAGACAGATGCAAATATTTGCAGCCGATGTAGCCCCTTAATGCGCGCTGTACCTCCTGTGGCACACCGTAATAGACATTGAAAGTTAACTACTATAGTACTACACTACTATGACATTGCACAGGGCCTTTAGTAATACATTACGACTTGGTCATTGCCATTCTGGTAACATCTTATTTATAAGACCGTGTCTTAAGGGATTAAGGGCACAGACATTGTGCGAGGCAGTGCTCGGCAAACAATACTGTGAGGGCACTTTATGCACATGCAGAGCTGCCGGCTGTCGTATTACAGCTGACTGCACAACGACCCACAGCACTAACCATCTAGTGAAGTTTGCGGATGATACAACACTGGTGGGCCTCATCACTAAGGGCGATGAGACCCACTACAGAGAAGAAGTAGACCTGCTGGCCAGATGGTGCAAAGACAACAACCTCCTGCTGAATGTCAACAAGACCAAGGAGATTGTTGTCAACTTTCAGAGGGTCCAAAAACAACTGCCACCACTGACCATCGACGGTGATGCTGTGGAGAGAGTGAGCAGCACCAAGTTCCTTGGAGTGCACATCAGCGACGACCTCTCTTGGACCACCAACACTACATCACTGGCGAAGAAGGCCCATCAGCGTCTCTACTTCTTGCGCAAACTAAAGAAGGCAAGTGCTACACCCTCCATCATGACAACATTCTACAGAGGAACCATAGAGAGCGTCGTGTCCAGCTGCATCACAGTGTGGGGAGGAAGCTGCACGGAGAAAAACAGGAAGACACTCCAGCGTGTTGTGAACACAGCGAAGAAGATCATTGGAGTACCACTCCCCTCCCTGCAGGACATTTACACCGCACGCACGCCTCACCCGAAAAGCACTGATGATCATCAAAGACACAAGCCACCCTGCACACAAACTGTTCAGCCTCCTGCCCTCTGGAAAGAGGTACAGGCGCCTCCGTTCCCATACCACCAGGCTTGCAAGCAGCACGATGCATCAAGCAATCAAGATACTGAACACTCAACCCACTCTCCCTTCACTGTCAGCCTCTAGCCAGCCAGGCCACTGACAACGCTCCCCCCCCTCATCCCCACCACCATATCTGCGACTGAACATTCCACCTGCACTACTACATCTGTGACTGAACTTTCAACCTGCACTAACTCAAAACATGCACACACACACACACACACACACACACACACACACACACACACACACACACACACACACACACACACACACACACACACACACACACACACACACACACACACACACAAGCACACTGCACTTTCTGCACAAAACCCAAACATACACACACTGACACACAACTCATACTCACACACATACACACACACACACACACACACATACACAGGTACACACACACAGACGCACACCGCACTTTCTACCTGCACTAAACACACACACACACACACACACACACACACACACACACACACACACACACACACACACACACACACACACACACACACACGCACACAAAACACATACAAACACACACACACACACACACATACTGCTGCTGGTGTATTTAATAAAACCTTTTTTAATTATTTATTTTCTTCAAATGCTACTATTACTATGTCAGAACGCTATAAAGGACTTTTAAAAAAAGCACAACAAAATACCTCCTCTTAATGTATGTTCTCTACAAGTCTTCTGTTGTCCAGTCTTGCACTTTAAATGTCTGTATGAGCAATGTCTACGTCCATACTGTCTATGTCCATGTATGAGTACTGTCTATGTCTATACTGTCTATGTCCTTACCTAGATTAGTCTATGTCTGCATGGGAGAGCAAGAAACGCAATTTCAAATTCTTTGTATGACCAGTGCATGTAAAGAAATTGACAATAAACTTGACTTGACTTGACTTGATTACAATACAGCATTACAGGAACCTGTTGCTGCTCTAGGCTCTACCTTCATCTACTGCAGTTTTTCTCAAACCTTTTCTACTGGTACCCCTTTTGGATCCCCATCTCCGACCCCCAGTTTGGGAACCACTAGGTCTGTAACGATACACCCAACTCACCATTCAATTTGTATCACGATTTTTGACCCACGGTTTGATACACCACATGATTTAAAAAAAATATATATATAATATATATATATATATATATATATATATATATAATTTTTTTAAATTAGTGTTAGGGCTGGGACTCGATTACATTTTTTAATCCAATTAATCTTTAGGCTTTGAAATTAATTAATCGAATTAATTGCATTTTAATCGCATTGAAATATCTGACTTGAGAACAGTGAAAATATATTTTTTTCACATGGATTTTGAATAATTACAATAAATAAGCTTAATATAAAAATATTATTCATTTTTAAAAGAAGAGAGAATTCTTCTCAATTTCAGCAGGCTGTTCACCATCAGGCGTAATACTGCCCTCCACTGGTCTAATCCAGAACTATGTAGCTATATTATACCGCGATTAATTGTTTAAATCGCGTTAATCAATTAATTGCATAGCGTGATCAATTAATCAAAATTAATGCATTAATGTCCCAGCCCTTATTTATTTATATATATATATATATATATATATAAATATATATATATCTGTGTCCAAGTGTTCTGGGGATTAATCTGCTTCATCATTCATGCAGTTCTTCCCTGCAGTTTTCACACTGGACAAAAATAAACAAAACAAATCAAAACAAAGCTTTCAAAAGAGAAAGGTGCTGTAGCACCATATGGTCTCTATTTGGGCACATGACTGCAACGGCACGTGACCCAAAAACATTATGGTAAGGATTAGACAGTTAGGTGTGTGTGCGTGTGCGTGTGCGTGTGTGTGTGCGTGCATGTATGTGTGTTTGCGCGAAGGGCCACTGACAGCTTTGCCAGTCACTCACTCCCTGGGCCCGGGACAACTGACCCCTTTGTCCCCCCTTTTGGCTTCCTTGTTTGTATGTGTGTGTGTGTGTGTGTGTGTGTGTGTGTGTGTGTGTGTGTGTGTGTGTGTGTGTGTGTGTGTGTATTGTGTGAGTGAAAGGGGTGCAATCACATATTTCCCACTGCAGCCTGAAATAGCTCAACAGTGGTCACTCTCTCGTGAGTCACTGCTGGGGCTATTTTGTGAGTGAACAATGCCCCTGGATGTAATGCAGCATGCCCTGATCAGGCGGCCTTTGTGTGCCTAAGCCACCCATTTTTGGGGGCTGTGGCATTCCACACGTGGTCCGCATGCCTCGGCCTGAACCAGGGAATTCCATTTTGCTCCATAACGCCATACCACCGGCCTGTCAAAAACACACCGACCGCTTCCAGAATAAAGCAATTTGGGAATTTTGTTTACAAAGGGCCAGAGGGCTGATTCAGACCTTTGCACACATGTGCTTTAACATGCACTTTCAGTCAATCATTACTCACATCCACACTGTGCCTGTATTTCTCATATATTTATGTCTCGTGTCTCTTTGTGTTTGTGTGTATTAATCTTTCTCTGCGTGTTTGCGTGTCCATAGGTGCTAAGCTTGATGACTTTGCAGATTTCACCACCTTTGGGATTGCCACCTCATTGCTCTTGAGGACTGAGAGCCTCCTCGACAACATACTGTGCATGTGCTACGTCCTGTCGGTCTTCACACGGCTCTGCTTCTTCTCAAGTGGTAAGGGGTGTGTGTGTGTGTGTGTGCGTGCGTGCGTGCGAGCGTGCGTGTGTGTGTGTGTGTGGCTGTATCTGTCTGTACGCACAGATGTATATGGGTGTGTACACTATGTAGTAGGCCTATGGTTTTATAAATAATGCATTTGTAGCTTATAATCGAGTCTTGTCGGCAGGGGGCATGTCAATGAAGATTAAAAAATTAAGGCAAACATATCCATATAGGTCCAGAGTCAGAGACAGTCACAGTCTTAAGCCTCCCTCAACGGATTTCTCCACTGTGTCACTGTCCCCCAGACTCTGTGTCCCCCTCTGTTGACATTGTTGTTCACCACTGTCTACCTTAATTTATATCGTAAATCAAGACAAGAAAGTCATGATACAGCTGAAACATAATTATCAGCCCATAAGAAATTACAGGCAGGTGCTCTGTGATTGGTAAAGCACACAGGGAGGGAGCATTGTTATTTTTTGTAAACTGACTACAGGTTTTTTGTGGGAGCCAGTGAATTCGTTTTTTATGGTGCACATTTAATAATCTGCCTGTCTAAGTATTATGCTGTGAAGTGCATTAGCCTTGTTTGTTGCCTATTAACTTATCCTGATTGATTTGTCCTTGTAGTTGTTATTACCAGCAAGGATCTATACGCATCCCAAATTCAGGACAGCATTTAATTAAAGGAGCTCTTCTGCCAATTTCAATATGCTGTTGTATTGCTCACGCTACCCTTGACATGTCAGTACCCGGTGATGCTGCATTTTTCGGTGCAGCCCATTCCGAGATCTGAGCTATTGTAATGGGGGCAGATTTTGTTTACATTAAAAACCGTCTCAACATAGGCCTACTCCAAATATTTTCCCAAAAGGTATTGGTGTTTGCTAGTTGTCTGCTAGCCTTGCATAACCTTTTGGATGTTTTTGGGAATACATCAAGATGTTTTTTTGAAATGTAAACAAACTCTGCCCCCATTACAATGACCAGGATCTCGGAAAAGGCTGAACAAAACAAAATAAAAATGCAGGTACTGACAAGTCCAGGGTAGTGTGTGCGCGTTGAAATTGACGAAGTTATCCTTTAACATTTAATGATCGAAGCATTTGTTAGTCTGGTCATCAGAAACTAAAGAACAGAAAGGACTGAAATGTGCAGACCTTCTCTGAATTCTTATGCTCTCTATTATCTCACAGCTTGATCACTCCTGCCCCTGGCTGTGCCTCAAAAGCTGACCATCGGCACCCCATGTGATGTTGGCTAAATGTGCCATTGTTCATTGTTGAGTGCTCAGCTGCCAGTAACTCTGTGACACACACACAGGCACACACACAGTCACTCAGGCCCTTTCCTGGAGCTGCCAGGACCATACATCTTCTTCCCATGGCTTTCACACTGCGCTCAGAACCTTGAGCTTAATTAAAGGATAACTTCTGCCAATTTCGACATGCAGCTGTAATTCTCACACTACCCTGGATTTGTCAGTACTTTTCTTCAGTCTTTTCCGAGATCCTGGTCATTGTAATGGGGTCAGAGTTTGTTTACATTTCAAAAAAACAATAACATCCAAAAGGTTTTGCAATATCAGCAGACAACTAGCAAACAGCGATACCTTTTGGGATAATATTTGGAGTAGGCCTATGTTTAGAAGGTTTTTAATATAAATAAAGCCTGCCCCCATTAGAATAGCTCAGACCTCGGAAAGGGCTTAGCCAAAAAATGCAGCGTCACTGGGTGCTGACAAGTCAAAGGTAGCGTATACTGTATATTATGTTGGCAACTCGGGTTCAAGTCCAACCTGGGTCATTTCCCCTTACTTCCTGTCACCTCTTGGCTGTCCTGTCTACATTAAGCAGCATAAAAGCCCCCCATGCTCTCTCTGACTGTGGTGTCCTGTCACTACAGGAATCCCCTTCATGTACCGCGGCCTGCCCTGCATCTACTCCTCCGCCATCTTGGCCTGCGTCTCGCTGCTGTGCGGTGGCAACATCGTGGCCCTGCGCATCACCGCTGTGGCCATGATCCTCTTCATGATCAGTCACAACTTCTACCCCCACGACCGTGTGCTGGAGTCGCAGGCCTGGAAGAAAGTCATTTACGCAGGAGGTACAAGACCACCGTTGCTTTCTGTTGTTTTACGTAACTCTCATTGTCTATTCTACATCTGCTGCAAATATTTGCATCTGTCTTAAAAGAGTGGAATGGGCCATTCACAACATTAAAATGTTGTTTCCGCGGCCATTCATAGATCAGCGAAAAAATTAATTAAATAATTAGTTAACTTGCAATGTCTATTACAGCGTGCCACAGGAGGTACGGCGTGCATTAAGGGGCTACACGCAATATAGCATTGAAACATACTATATAAGGGTAAGATAATGGTGTTACCTTGATTCCTGCTTTATGTTGTAACATCCTTCTGATGTGCGCTATCTGCAGGTGTGGCCATGGTGTTCTGCTCCTCATTTCCACCAGCCTGTGTCTACTACCTGCTGTGGTCCATGTCCTACATCCTCTTCCCTACCTCCCTCTGGAGCTGCAAGGTGTAATGGGAGTGCTGACCATTTATTGAACTCAGGCTGTGGAAGAAAGGCCCCAAGATGACTAAGGCCCAATCTCAATTCACCCCTTGGCCCTACCCCTTACCCCTCCCCTCCGTTTTGTGTAGGGGTAGGGGTATCCCAATAGTTGTTAAGGCAGAGGGGTATAGGTAAGGGGGAGGACTTTGTAGCCCTCAAAAATGAGGGGTTCGGCCAGGCAGACTCCGTTTGGAGGGGTAAGGGGTAGGGGTAAGGGGTGAATTGAGATTGGGCCTAAGCATGGTGGCCATTCACATCTTCTGCTTGTTGCCATGGAGAATCCAAACTATGTCTCAGTACCTCAGGCTTCTGGGAGGAAGAGGTGGCCTCGTTTGACCCCTGTCTGTTTCTCTTCAGTCTGACGACACCAAGCCACAACCCCTGAAGGTCTGCTATTGAGGCGTTCATGGGCATTTTTAAAATCTTCCGTCACTACTTCTTTATATTTTTTTCTGTGAAAATTCCATCTATTGATTGCCTGAGAGACATGCATGCACTAGTGCCTCCGATGGTCTCATCCATCGTGATAGCTATACACTGTACTAGAGTGATTGGGAGGAAGAAAGGAAAGGGTGAAGGGACATGCAGTGGTGTAGTCTACGTAGAACGCGGGTATATGGAGTAAACCCACTTCAAAATTTCAGGGATTTCAGTATACCCACTTAAAATTGATTGATCCATTCATTTGAATAGCACAAATATATACGGTATACCCACTTCCAAAAATGCTCAAATATACAGTATGCCCACTAATAAAAAGTAGACTACACCACTGGGGACATGGACATGTTGTAGAGGTATGCACTGAGAATGGTATGCAAAATTGAAACTTACCTGAAGTCTTTTCACTAGCAGAGTGAAGAGATACAGTAGATACACAGTTTGCTGTGAGTTTCCATCATTTACAGCAGTGGTTCTCAAACTTTTTGCGTGAAGTACCCCCTGAGAAAATATTGAGCTCTCCAAGTACCACCTTGACAACCAACATTAGAATATCGCAGTAAAGGCTTTCCATATTCACTTTTGCCAGTCAATACAGGAGAGGTTCATAATGGCATTCCAAGTACCACCAGATATGTCTCAAGTACCACCAGTGGTACACGTACCACAGTTTGAGCACCACTGATTTACAGTATTAAATGTTCAAAAAATATAACTACTTGTGTTTATGTACATATACCAAACAATTTCATTGTGCAATGATGTGTTTATTCCCACATTCAGATTGTGCTGTGGACCAAGGAAGAATGAGATAATTGTTAAGATTGTACAGACTTGTAATGATGGTGAGGGATTGCCTGTGTGTGTGAGTGAGTGAGTGAGTGAGTGAGTGAGTGAGTGAGTGAGTGAGTGAGTGAGTGAGTGAGTGATAGAGGTGCTCCGATTGCTCGGCTGCCGATCATGACCGGCCGATAATGGCCAAAAATAGCCTGATCGGTGATCGGAAAAACATGCCGATCAAAAAACCGATCGAGAGATATTAAATTCCTCACGCAACCATTTTGCCTTTACACCTGGCGCTGCATGTAGGCGCTGGCTCTGCACAGCTGCAACTGCACCAAAAGAAGGCATCTTTGCTTGTCTATAACTTTTCGGCATTCCCCCCTTCATTTCCACCATTCATAACCATATCTGCATCAACAATGATCTGATTTTCCGATCCATGCGCCGTTTATCTGACAATGTAATTTGCGATTGAGTACTCGCCAGTGAGCCATTTTACGTTATAACCTGTGTTGCCTCGGTCAGCACGCGACAACTTCACGTTGTCAGCACAAACATGTCAATTATTGTTTTCAAATTTGTAATTGGCAGTCAGTCGATTAGTTTGATAGTCGCTGAAACACCAAACGGCGACAGATGTGGTTAAAACTTGAGAGAGAGATTCAGAACGGTAGTGGAGCACTGCATCTGTGGACGGTGACAGAGAGGGGAGGGGCTCTCCTCACGAGGCTGCTCATTTAAAGCGACAGGTTGTTTTTTTTCTCTTATATGGAAGACTATTTGGTGTAATGTTTCAGTTTCAATTCAATCTTAAATATTTTAGTTATTCTATGCAATAACTTATACATTGATTAATACTGTAGACTATATTACCAACACTAGTCTGAAAGATAATAATAATTATAATAATAATAATAATAATAAAAAAAAATAAAAAATAATAATAATAATAATAATAATAGCCTAATAATAGACATGTGCAAATTAAGACTGATTGGTTTATGGGCAGAAATGGTATTCAATAAGGATAATTAATAGGCTATTAAAAAAATAGGAAATCATTTTTGTGATCGGCAATGATCGGTAATCGGCAGATAAAGATTTTTGGTGATCGGTATCGGTGATCGGGCCAAAAAATGGTGATCGGAGCACCTCTAGTGAGTGAGTGAGTGAGTGAGTGAGTGAGTGAGTGAATGAATGAGAGAGAGAGAGCACATAAAAAAGACTGTAAGGATGACAGTAGGACAGTATTAAATAAAGACTCATAAGAACAACTGCTCAGTTTCAACTGCATTATGTTTCAGAGCTACTTTGGGTTTCATCTGTCAGGTTTCCCCTGTCAATAGCACCTTATCAGAAACGATATTGTTAACCTTTTGAGGAGTGCCATCAAATATATGTGATTACAATTTTGGCAAAATTTTGAGTTCTTACACTGGTGTCACAAGGACTTTGCGGGATTTTTGACTTTTGATTGATGGATTTTTGTTTGCACATAACTCTTGAACCATCGTGCAATTCACACATGAATCCACCAGATGGAAGCAGTCAACAAACTATAGCCACCCCACTTCTTTTTCGTTTGGAACCAGTCCCCAGTCATTGTGTTTGGGACCTTCAATTTCACAGGCTAGGTTTGCCTCTCAAAGGAAATAGTTTGGTGCATTTTGTTTAGCTGCCAGGTGTGAAGAAGCCTTGTCTAAGTCTTGTCTATTTACTCAACATTTTCTATTCTATTTTATTCTATTCTATTATCTATTCTATGTACACTTTATTTCAATGAATTAGTTTAATTAATTTATGACAGGCTGTGCTGCTCCTCCCCCAGCTGGAGTTCCCGGGGTGTGCTCTGAATGTTTGACGAATCAGCATTCCATGCACACTCCAATGGTATTTTCAGCCAGTCACTTGCATCTGGGGGCAGCCGTGGCCTAGTGGATAGAGAGTTGGTCTTTCAATCTAGGGGTTGCAGGTTCAAATCCCCCCTGACCTCTCCCTACATCTCCATCCATGGCTGAAGTGCCCTTGAGCAAGGCACCTAACCCCACACGTTGCTCCAGGGACTGTAACCAATATACCCTGACAAGTGTATGACAACTGTAAGTCGCTTTGAATAAATGAAAGTGTCAGCTAAGTGCAGTGCAATGTAATGTAATGTTTATGGTCAGAATAATGGGCTGTTGGATCAATGACATGGGACCGTCAAAACCTTTACCATACAGCATATAGGTCCAAGATAGATAAATTATGTGAAATAGTGAAAACACATTTCATTTCATTTTTCCTGCATTTAATTTTTCTGATTTCCGATTTTACTCAGTAGGCCCTGCTCAGAGTAGATTTAAATGTAGTTGAGTAAAAGTACTTGGGCAAAAATGTAATTGAGTAAAAGTAAAAGTACCCATTTCAAAAACGACTTTACTCATCAAAAAGTACTCCATTACATTCATTTGAGTATATAGTTACCTTCTGCCCATGGGAGAGAGAGACCCTCGAATCCTATTGCATGGGAATGCAATTAAACTTCCCAAAATGTCATTAGATTGCTTTCCATCTATATCAAAAAATATGTTTTACATTTACAATTACCATGTTACTATTTTGAATCCAATTACCTAATGCATGTCTTTGATTGTTGGTGTAACGGAGGTAAAATGTTTACCTAAAATGTAAACCTCTCTCCTGACACATCATACGGATGTGCTGGCAACTGATGGGCTATCAATCTGGCCTTTAGCTCGGTTGTTAGCAAGGATAGCAGAGATCGGATGTCTTACCTCATCAGAGTGTACTACGGCATGGCCGCGAGGGGAGTCACTTTCTTCTTCTATGGACAGTACTGGAGGCATGGTAAAGTGCAATGCCACTACCTGTCAGGGTTGGAGTGTCGAACAGGTCAGAAGACACTGTGATGTTTTGTCAGCTATCCTTAATTCCCCCCCTAACCCAACCCCCTCCACTCCTCTAGCCAAGTAGGCTACTTTATACATCACTGCCAGTGAGACCAGAAGACATATCTGGAGCTTAGACTGATGCTTGTAGCTGCTGTCATAATTGCTTGTCTGTAATGTTGCAATTCTGTAATACTCAAAAAAGGCCACAAGGTGGCAGTCAGTTCAAATATATTACACTACTGAGCATCCTCACATTAGGTTCCTGAACAGTGAGAGACCCCAAAACAAGTATGAGGATTATAGACTACAGAATATCAATAAGAGGCACTCACATGAGCAACGGTACATGGAACATGAAAAAGGTACATGGCACAAAAGTTACACAATTTTTCCCCCTAGGCCATGTTAGGCCATGTGTTGTAATTACTTCACCTGTTCCTGTCTGATGGCTAATGGGAGTACAGCACATTCAGCATGGAAAGTCAAGGCATGAGAGGGGGCAACAAATTGAGACGCCTATTAGCTGGGAAAAAAAAAGATTTTCTTGTTTATGAGAACTACAGAGAGACAGTCATTTTCTCATTTTTTTTTTCTTGTGTGGCTAGCCTCTTAAGCTGCGGGGCTATTTTTGAGTTTCGTAAAGGTTTTGCACCACGTCTACTTAAATGGTTCCTGTGTCTGCATACTTTTACCTATCCTGAAGTGGATGGTACCATTTGAAACTAGAGACTCTGTAGAATGCACAGGAAGTGACAGAAATATTTTGTGATGTACTGCCAAGGACTTACAGGGGCTGGAACATCTTTTTTCTGAAACACGGAAATGAAGGCCCCCTAGAAATGACTATTTTTCAGCAGTTTAGCTGATACATTTGGCCTTGGAAACACCTTTAAGACTTATTCAGAGGGCTACTGAAGCTGTTTGTCAAAGGGGATCTTGATGCAGCTATATGACCTTTCCCAAGACAATTATGTGTGGATATGCCAATGCGTTTTGCCAAGTGTCTTTTTGTAAATTTTTTGGTTTGTCACAATGCACCCCCCATGTAAGGTCTTACTAGAACCTTTTGAGCTAGAAGCCTGATCATGGTCACATATGAAAGCTTGAAAGGAAGGAAGGTCCGCACACTGTTGCTGCTCCAGGTTTATTAACACAACGTTTCGACCATGCAGTCTGGTCTTCGTCAGGTGTATGTCAAACCGGCATACACCTGACGAAGACCAGACTGCATGGTCGAAACGTTGTGTTAATAAACCTGGAGCAGCAACAGTGTGCGGACCTTCCTTCCTTTCATGTTTAATCGTGTTTAAGTCCAGCACCTGTCCAATCTGGATGTGCGCGCTCTCCAAAACGCTACTGTGCACATATGAAAGCTTACCCCTTGAGGTGTTGTTGAGCCAATCTGAAATGCCTCAGTCCCTGGATGTAACACAGAAGAGCTATATGGTTCATTTAAAAACGTGGACTATCATTCAGTCTTTGAATTGAGTTACTAGCTCTTTCTTTGTAGGAGCTACAGTCATTCAAAGCAAATGTGCCAAAACGAAGTTGTGTAAAACAGGACCTGCCTACTTCTCTTCTAAGGCTTCTTTCAGGGTAGGATTGTCATAGAGCCACAGAACTCGTGCTCACGTAGTCAAGAGAGTCTGGGGATCACATGGAATCCCATTGATCATATGAAAAATACGACAGTTCAGGCGAAAACAGCACAATGCTTGAGGGAAAAAAACGTGATAGTTTTGTTTGTTTGTTTGTTTGTTTTTGTTTGAGTGGAGTTTTGGTTTGGTTTGAGTGGAGTTGTACAGCTTGTGGTTGAAATAGGCCTACAGTCAGAAAATATATATATTTTCATAAACCTTAGATTCTAACTTTTTGTGTCCAAGAATGTATTCATTTTTTGATGTCCACTCATTATAAGAAAGTAGGGAGACATCAAAAGCGTGCTTGGGGGATCATATTTGAAAGGTGACCTTGTGTAATAAATTGATAATAATGCACAAACATATTCAGATCTCTGTACAGTAGTGCTAAATGTATTCCTCAGGGTCTAAGCTTTCCAATGATATGTGTTGTTCCTGGGTTTATTACACCACGTGGATTATAAACAATTGTGGAATGAATTTCAAAGTTGAAGTTAAAGGTCATCGGGCCGGGCCCCCCCGACAGTTAAGAGGCTAGGGGCTGTCAAAAGTAGGCAAAGGCAATTCAAATATTCTTTTCACCACGTGTTGAAATTACTTCACCTGTTGAAGCAGGGCATGGCAGTGCTCTTTGGAAGAAAGCCAATAGCCCATACTGCCATACAAAGGCAAAGTGCAGTAACTACATATTTAAGTCAAAATTGAGCTTAGACAGAAAAAAAGTCTTTGTTACACCTCTTTTATCTTGTAGCAAAGCCTTACATTATGGTCCAAATGTGTCCCGTTTTAGAGATATTGCTATACCAGTCAAATTTGCAGTAACTACAAATATCCAACCTGATACCAAGGCTTTGAAGGCCTTTCTCTTCGTGTCAATGTTGATGTACTTACTGCATTTTGCCTTTGTAGGGCAGCATAGTAACCTACCTTATCCTTTGTTCAGAGGGGTGGGTGGTTATCTTAGGTTATGTTCATGCTTCTTTCAACAGACCGAGGGGCACCCAAACATATTAAAGGTAAACATTTGCCTCTTTTTAAATAAAGGGATGTCACTGATAATGATGATACATGATGTGTGTTTGTGTGTGTGTGTGTGTGTGTGTGTGTGTGTGCGTGTGCGTGTGCGTGTGCGTGTGTGTGTGTGTGTGTGTGTGCATGCTCGTGTGCGTGTGCGCGTGCGCGTGCGTGTGCAGGTTTGTGTTTTAAATTGTACAGTACGTGGAACCATAAAGAGTGCACTAGGGAAAATAAGATAAGAGAAGGAAATGGGAGATACCAGTATATATTGTATTTAGACTTCAAGGAAGCCTTCAATTATATAGGGACATGTAAAACTGCAATGGCATGATGTTTCAAGAGGGAAAATACTTTGATAGGCTGTAGAACCCCTTCCTGTTACCCTCTGTCTCTATCAGTGATTATTACGCAAGACTGTTAGTTCATACTACGGCTTTCCTTTCTCAAGGTGCAGAAGCTCTGATTAAATTAAATTAAACTTTGTCATTACACATGTGAGAATACAGTAATGAGACTCAGGGCTTTCTTGTGAAAAAATGAATTCTGCCTCTCTATATTTAAAAAAAAAAAAAACATATTTTTGTTACCATGAGTTGGCAACAGCCACAGAGTGTAAAAAATGTGAAACAGGCTGGCCTCCGCCAGTGTACCAGTTCTTTACAAGCTGAGGTCCCTGTCCTTTCTTTAGCAGGCAACGAAAGAGTTTCACTCTCTTTTGATTCCACTGGTAAAGAAATCCATTTAGCTTCTTTTCAATGTCAAAACTTAAATAGAGAGAGAGAGAGAGAGAGGGATGGATGGACAGACGGACGGACGGACGGAGATAGAGACAGAGGGAGATGTCAGCACAGTCAGAAAATCAATTAGATCAAACAGGCTAGTGGCCGTACCCGTAGGTGTACCAGTGTTTACAGTTTGGCCAATGCTCCTCTCCTTTATAAATCTCAGGCACAGGAAGAGGTTTTTTTACTCTTCTTCTTCTTCTTGTTCTTCTTCTTCTTCTTCTTCTTCTTCTTCTTCTTCTTCTTCTTCTTCTTCTTCTTCTTCTTCTTCTTCTTCTTCTTCTTCTTCTTCTTCTTCTTCTTCTCTTTCTTGCTCTTTATTATGCCTATCCTATGATTGTGAATGTTTATAAGCAAAGATTATTGTGTATGTTGTACTTCATGACTGCCTCTTGCGTTCTTGCGTGGCTCTTTGTCAGACCGCATAAAGAATGAAAGGAAATTGTGCAGAGTGCAAACAGAACTGGAGACAAGACCTTGAGCTGGTGTACTGTCCAGTCAGCACTTGGAAATAATCAAAAATCTGTCTTGTGGCTTTACAGCACAATGTCACATGTCAGCAGTTTTTGGAGGTTGCTGACTTCTCTACATCAGTATTTCTGCCTAATTATCCAGGACATTGTAGTCACTGCAAGGTGCACGAACCAGCACTGCACGTCTCAAGATGAAAAACATTACAAACTTTTTGTAACTTTTTTCTCACGTGAAGTGAAGAATTTTCTTTCATGTAACCAGTTTTGTGACCACTAATAGTTTTGCACATGCCTGTTTTGATACTTTGCAATTGCAGCCTTTTTTGCATATGACATCTTTTTATTGTGTGTGTGTGTGTGTGTGTGTGTGTGTGTGTGTGTGTGTGTGTGTGTGTGTGTGTGTGTGTGTGTGTGTGTGTGTGTGTGTGTGTGTGTGTGTGTGTGTGTGTGTGCGTGTGCGTGCGTGCGTGCGTGCGCGCGCGTGGTAGGGGTTGTATGCCTGAGTGGCTACTCCTATTTTACTGGATTGTAAGTTTTCTTACCTGCCCAGGGACTGCAGATGGAAATTAGCTATTAGCTATAATCTGGTGCAGGTCATCTTTTTACTATGTAACTAATGTACCTTGCACATGGTCCCTGATGAAATAAACCAATAAACTAAACTAAACTAATTTGTGTGCTCACAATTTTTATGACTGGACTGGACTGAAGAAACCATTTTGGTTTGAATCCATCTGCCGGGCTAGTAGTTAATTTAGAGCAGGGGTCCCCAACCTTTCTCCGACTGAGGGCTACCAAGGGCTACCCGAGGGCTACTGAGGGCTACCCGAGGGCTACTTGTTTGTTCAAAACCTTCTCCTGATGTCTTGACATCATTCCCAAATCACACTATGATTGAATGGTAATTTGCTTATAGGTTATAAAGAAATAATGTCATATTAAAATTAAGAAAAACATCAACAGTGACTAAAATATTGTAGTCATCAATGTTTATTAACCTCCTTGGAGGGCACCTCAGAAGCTCCTGGAGGACTACCTGGCGCCCGTGGGCAACACGTTGGTGACGCCTGATTTAGAGTAATTACCTGGATGGTCGGAACGGGGCTGGGCTGACTACACTTACGTTAGTTGCCGCTTTTATCCAAAGTGACTGAACAGTTACACGTACTGTATATACAGTGTATTGGATACAGTAGCAATTGGCTTAGGTGCCTCTCTCAAGGGTACCTCAGCCATGGGTGGAGATCTAGGGAGCGGTAAGGGTGGGATTTGAACCTGCAACCCTCTGCTCTTAAGACCATCTCCCAAACCATCAGGCCACAGCTGCCCATCTATGATTGCTCTTCTTAAATCTGGGCCATAACTCATGTTTTTTTTCTCCTTTGGATAATCATGCTTGACTGTCAGGTCACCATATCACATGATTGGGAATGGTGTGTTTCTGTAATGTTTTGCCCCTATTCTAAACTCATGGCGCATTGCTTAAAGTGCGTGCGTGCCTGCATGCGTGTGTGTTTGTCCTAGCATGGTCCTCATTCCTGTTCCGACCTGGCTGTGTCTGTCTCTCCACTACGTGCACAGCGTGCAGATGCTCACTCTTGAGTGGTACTGTAGGCCTACCACCTGTGACCCCATGGCTACAGGCTCTGCTAGTGCCCACAGGTTACCCCATGTGTGAGGGGATTCTTGGCTCGGTCTGCACTGAGGGGCAAAGGGGTGTAGAACCCCAAGCAGGGGTACAGAACAGCCAAAGGCAACAGGAGCACAACAACTAGAAACAGCAGGGGGCAGCAGAGGAACTACCAGCAGGGGCAGCAAGGGAACAACCAGCAGGGGCAGCAGGATATTAATCACAGAAAAGAGGGGGCACAGCCAGCAGAGTCCGGGTAACGGCCAGGGGGAGCAGGGGAACAGCCAGGTGCAGAACAGCCAGGGGCCAAACAACAGCAGCGGAGACAGGGGACCAAACCGAGGCAGGGGAACTGCCCAGAGAAGCAGTGGAACAACCAGCAGAGGCATCAGCTAACCCTGCCACTCAGGCTCAGCTCATAGACCAGAGCCAAGCTGACACTACTGAGGGTATCTGATAGCCCTGCCACACAGGCCCCCACGCTGTGACACCACTGAGGCCATCAGCCCTGTCACTCAGCCCCATGCTAAGGTGACATGTGGCATTACATTGCACTTAGCTGATACTTTTATCCAAAGCAACTTAGAGTTATATAAATACAGGGTAACGGTTACAGTCCCTGGAACAGAGTGGTATTAGGTGGCTTGCTCAAGGACCAAGAGTTGGTGTCTTGCTCAAGTGTTACACAGCAATTTGCGACAGCAGTGGAAAACGGCAAGTACAGCATCCATCTTGTGTTGGTAGAACTGAGCTCTTCACTCAATGCAAATCAATGGAGAACACCCACCTGTCAAAGCAAAATGGCTTAAATCTGTATGAATATGAAGTGACACATTAATCAAGGGTCAGATTTGAAATGACAAAAAGGCCTTGACTAAGGCCTAACTAGCCTTGAAAAGGCTAAATATCTTCTTCAATCATACGAGTCGAAATCAGTTCATATTAATTGGGTAGCTATTTAGCAGCACATTTAAACTATTGTCCTTATGGTGTGTAATGATCCCAATTACTGTAATGTATTATTTTTTTTTGCTGTAACGCAGTAATATAAGTCATTACAGGTTAAAAATCTGAAATATTTTCTTAGTTACAATGCTAAGTTGAGATACAATGCATTGTACCATAACCTGGATTTGAATGGTGTGTGGTGGGTCAGAAAGAAATTATTCCTGGACCTGGTAGTTTTAAGTCTGCATGGTACCAAAACACCTCCTGCGGGAGGTGAAAAAGTCATGACTCATGAGCTTGATTTACACTATAAATCGCCAGATCCATATTTAAGCCATATTTTATTTTTATTATTTAGTAATATTGTAATGTAAGGGATTACTTTGAAAAGACAGTAACATGTAATTAGTAATGTATCACAGTTTTTTAGTAACTTGCCCAACACTGCGCAACATTGAGGGGGGGCCTGGGGCCACTGGAGAAGGTCCAAACGAAGGCAAAGGGTTCACCGGATGGACATCCAAGTGCCAGCAAAATGTTTTAGTGTGTGTTTGTTTTATAGCTCCCTGCCCGGGAACGACAAATGAATGTAGTAAATTAGCTTTATAGCTTTATAACTAGAACGGCAGTGTACATGGCCCCTGTCAAATAAGCTATTAAACTAAACTAAACTAAACTAAACTAAACTAAACTAAACTAAACTAAACTAAACTAAACTAGAGGACAGTGCCTCTTGGCACAAGAACCACAGTCCACCAGGGAAACTCTTGTGTGTGTGCGTGCGTGCGTGCGTGCATATGTGTGTGTTTCAGTGTGAGTTTGTTTGCATTCCTGTGTGTGTGTGTGTGTGTGTGTGTGTGTGTGTGTGTGTGTGTGTGTGTGTGTGTGTGTGTGTGTGTGTGTGTGTGTGTGTGTGTGTTCTGCAAATATTAGGCCTATGTGATGGTATGATATGATTATTTTGTAATTAGTAGCAGCAGTTCTAGGGGTATACTGGGTTTGCAGAATGGCAAATTCGTGATGTGGCTCTTAGCTACACACATCAACAGTGACCACATTGAATGTCTCTATGAAGAGAGTAGAGACATTCATAGTCAGCAAGGTAATGAGCCTTGACATGGTTCAGATGAGACCCAATGAGAATGAATAGAGACTAGCAGCCCGTTGGCAGCTGCAAGACAGGGCTATATAGCGCAGTTTATAATGTCCAGGATAAATCAAGCAATTCAATATCACGCCAATCACACACAAAGCAAAAAAATTACTGTAATTTAGTTCGCCTCAACAGGGGTTAAGTTCATCAAGTCACCCTTGTTAAGACCGCCAGCTGAAAGAATACAAGGCAGCACTACTGCTTTCTCTATGAGCTGTCCTCCTATGTCCAGGGCAGACGATAAGCATTGGCAAACGAGGTAGTCGCCTATTGCCAAATGCCTTAGGGACATCATAACAACGCCTGAAAATCTGACAGAATTAGAGGGTCAAGTGAAATAAAACATTAAACTTCACATTGAATCTGATTATTCATAGGCACTTAGTATATACAGTATGTGTATGAGAGACAAGATCAGCTGTGCTCGTGCCTATAATGATATGTTTACAGATGCCATCTATGCACAAAAAGAAAGGGGGTTCTTGCCTAGGGCTTCAAATTGACTAGAACTGGCCTTGCTTAAAGCTAACCTTGGGAATGTGTGATCGAAACACATTTACAGTATCCATCATAAAATTAAATTTGGTATCGCCTACTGAGCTGGTTTCTTGCCACTATTTACCTATACATCAGATCTTTGTAGCACTCAAGAACAGGTCATGCCTGAGGCACCTACTACCATGTGTGTGATAAAATCATCTTGTTCAATTGGTTATGATTGGCCCCAAGGCCAGAAAATGAAAATGATTAAACCAAAGTTAACATCGCATTGGAGCAAGAACAAATGCTTTAACAAATGTGAGAAATTTTGAGCTGTCACTTCCTGGGTTTTGGTGTGTTTGCTTTGGAGAATAATGTGCCATTGCTTGCATATAGAAACACATCACACACAGATGTGGATGAGCGATCTTAAACAGTCAATATTCATTAACATCAGAGGACACATCTGACTTGTAGATTGTGTGTGTGTGTGTGTGTGTGTGTGTGTGTGTGTGTGTGTGTGTGTGTGTGTGTGTGTGTGTGTGTGTGTGTGTGTGTGTGTGTGTGTGTGTGTGTGTGTGTGTGTGTGTACGGTGTGTGTGTGTGTGTGTGTGTGTGTGTGTGTGTGTCTGTGTGTGTGTGTGTGTGTATACGGTGTGTGTGTGTGTGTGTGTGTGTGTGTGTGTGTGTGTGTGTGTGTGTGTGTGTGTGTGTGTGTGTGTGTGTGTGTGTGTACGGTGTGTGTGTGTGTGTGTGTGTGTGTGTGTGTGTGTGTGTGTGTGTGTGTGTGTGTGTGTGTGTGTGTGTGTGTGTGTGTGTGTGTGTGTGTGTTTGTCAAGCCCTGATCATCTGACTGCAGTACCAAGATCAAGATTATGTTGTTTTACACCAGTGAAGGTACGCGTGGTGTGAGCAAATATTTGATGATTAGTTTTTATTAAGTGGTAACAGTTGTAGTGTTTGGATTGCTGGGTACCCACCAATACTTGTTAATTCTACCCTGTCTAGCCAAAAGGCAGCAACAAATTTCATGAAATTGAGTTTGGACAGACTGTGAACTGCTAAACAGCTTAGTTTTGTGGTGGAATGTCTTGCTTCTGGTTATTAGGAGAGTAGAGAAAAAAGCTTCACAATTATTTGCTGAACACAGGGTTTAATGACATTTCTCTCAGTTTAATATCTTCACACATACGTAGCCTAGCTGCTGCACTGTGAGGCGGAAGAACTGAAGAAAATCAAAAGGATGTCAGTCTTACACATGCAGTATGTATGATGTCAATGAAACCTGTGTTTCTATCGTTGTAACACATGTTTTAAAGGATGGAAAAGAAGAGGAAGAATAGTACAGGAGTTGACATCTCCACGCGTATTCTAGTCTACTGTGATGACTTTGTTATAACCTAGTTCTCACGCAGATGCGAGCTCACGAAGATGCACGATTCACGAAGCACAAAGGGTCTGCATGAGAGCCAGGCTAACTGTGTTAGTCAGGGCTTTGAATAAGCAGTGTGGATAGCAGTTAAATGTTAATGTCTCTGCCTTAGGCAGCATTCAGTTGAAAGCTGTGTACCCCCATCCCCGTTATACCAATTTGCTACCGTGCAATATGGCGATGGAATAAAGGACTCAACTTGGCTCACATTTAGGTAGACTATATAATTTTGCTTTTACTTTTGTCTTCACACGTTTCCACATTTGTAAAGGATATGCTCTGCCTACCCATTACCAGTGTGAGCAATAGGATGCGCAAAAATGGAAAAAAGGAGGCGCACACAAGACTTGTGTGAAAAAGTGTATTGAAGCCGAAAATATACAACAGAAGTCTAAGGATTAACTGGAGAGACAGACGTTTCGGAGCTAGTCCATTTTCAATGTCTCCCTGTTGTATATTTTCTGCTTCAATACACTTTTTCACACAAGTCTTGTGTGCGCCTCCTTTTTTCCATTTTTGAGTGATTACTACTTTTTTGGGAGTGCTCGCACCAAGCAATACACGAGCATTAAGTTCAAGGCGCAGACGCCGACCTTTGTTGGTCTTTTTGTCATTCACTGAGCAATAGGATGGCAATGAGGATGGATATCTGGCAAGGGTCTCCAAGGAGGAAAGTGGGTGGAGACGGCCCCATCCTTAACACAGGGTACCTCTGACACTTCACAGTGGAGGATTGAGACGTTCAAATGTTAATCTGCAAGTGATACATTCAATTCAGATAAACGTGGCTATCTTCCATCATAGTTCATAGTGCTACGTAAATGGCACACATAAATAGTAGCATCATTGTGCACATGGGCTTGACGACAGGTCCATTCACTCTTTCCTGCAAAGACTACATTATAACAACATTGCTATGACATTGCTGATTAATCCTAGTTCATTAGATTTTGTGACAATAAGTTTATAACACAGGCTCTGGTTATTCTCCACTTTCACCCACCTGTCGACATTGACCCCATGACCTGTCGGTTTCAGCCCTATACGATGCTCAGTTCATTCCCTCCTCTGGCTGCTTGGGTTGGATATTGATCTGTGTGGATGACAGCTGTGTTTGGGGCTCTTTAAAGGTACACTGTGCAAGAAATGGTCAAAAAGGGTACTGCAACTAAGCTGCTCATTGAAACTGGGTTGCCTATTGCCAAATTTGACCTTTTCATGAAAGTTTACTAAACAATAAACTATTTTTCTAGTATGGCCCAAGTACAGTCATTTTTGCAGCTAAAAATGACTATTTCTGAAAATTCAAACTGGCGGACCATGGAGAAGATCCCCCTTTTCATGTAGCCTATGAAAAGTGCAATTTTTCCAGTCATAATGAATACTTAGAATTTGATGGTGGTGGTAAGTAGGCCTAAAGGTAACATTAGTGAATAGGTAGCATGGATTCTGGAAATAAGCAACAAAAAAAATCTTACACAGTGTACCTTTAAGAAAGGCAACACTTTAATATTTACAAGAAAACACATTGTGATTTTTATGCCTCAACTCCCAGGATATGTTTGCACAATTATTCTTTTCTTCCTTGATTTCGTCTTGTCTTAATGTCTGTTGACTAAATGTGTCTTGAAATGTTGTGTATTATGTGTATTATGTGTATTGTGTCACTACTTGACTAGGCCTTTTAGGCAGATGGGACCGCCAGCATTCCTATTCAATTATTTGCTGTCAAAGCTTAACTACACAATAGCAACATTGCTATGACATTACCGAGAGTAACTGATTAAGATATTAAGTCATTTCCATTTTGGTGAATACAAGGTTACAACTGAGGCTCCGCATGAAAGGGTTAACTCCCCCCCTGGGGATCAATAAAGTAAATCTACTCTACTCTAATCTGTTCTACCATACTTAACACCACTCTACTATGTACTCTACTCTGTTCTACTGTAATGTACACTACTCTACTATGCTCTACTCTACTCTACTCTGTTCTACTGTACTCGACACTACTCTACTGCTGTACTCTACTACTCTACTCAGCTTTACTCTACTTCTCTACTAATGTACTCTACTACTACTCTACTAGACTCTACTCTAAAACTCTACTACTCTATTCTACTCTGCTCTCTCCAGTGTCTGGGGTATCATTTCATAAGGGCTCAGAGTATACAGTAGCTTGTCTCCCCTTGGAGATGGGAGCTGACAGCGAGGGGAGGGGGACTTCACATTGGAACAAAACGTTTAGAGTACATGCCAGATTTTAATGCTGATTATTTTGGTATTAAATGAACAAAACACCTGATACATGTGTGAAAACAACTGCTTCTCTTTCCTGTGCCTATTGTACAGAGGTGGAACGTAACTAAGTATTTTTACTTCGTTACTGTACTTAAGTAGATTTTTCTGGAATTTGTACTTACTTGAGTAAAAATAAAAATGCAGACTTTTACTTTTACTCAATTACATTTTTTGACAACTACTTGTACTTTCTACTCCTTACATTTTTAGAAGAAGACTTTGTTACTAGTTACATTTATCCTAGGTTTTCCTGTTGTGTTTCGTGGATATTTGAGTAGCCTCAGCTGCGGGCAGGGAGGCGGGACCAAGCCCCTCTTCCAAACTGACACCCAGACAGAAAAGATATTTTAAAACACATTAACAGAACTCATCATGTTCTAATAGAACCGTTGCAGAAACTTTTTCCTATTGGATCAAGTAGGCAGACATGGAGAAAGACAGTCATTGCGCGAGTAGGCCTACTTGTACTTTTGTACTCAAAAAGTACATTTAAAAGTTTGTACTTAGGACTTTTACTTAAGTACATTTTTGGTAGACAACTTTTACTTTCACTTGAGTAATTTTTTCGCAGGGTACTTCTACTTTTACTTAAGTACACAACTTCAGTACTTCTTCCACCTCTGCTATTGTATTACTTGTGTGTGAGTGCAAGATTGATATTTTATTCAATTTTATTTATTTATTTATATTTCCAGACAGGTTTGTCTTTTTCCTAAACTACTGGTTGGCCAAGCTGCAAATGGCTTTCTTTTGGCCACAACCAACTGGTGAGCTCTCTCTGTTTGCCACTTGCTGATGTTCAACTGTCTAACATGTATCTTTTCACATGTTACATGCTTAAGTGCCAACATACTGAGTTGATGTATTAAGTCCAGTCCAAACACTAACTATACAACCCACTAATCTGTTCCATTTCAAATCACTTTCATCATGTTTACCTAATGAGGGATATTTTGTGCACTGGTGAAGCTGAACACAAACCACTTCATGGTGCTCAATAGATGTCATACTGTTTGCATGCCACTTCATCTCTGTTGCCCTTGTACCGTGTACTGTATAGGCCTACATGTAAGGCACCCACAATAACCACCAGAGTAAATTAAATAGTGTTTATTTACAAAAAATAGGTCAATTCAGAATAAGTCAGAGAGAAATAAATCACTACAGCCATACATAAAATATAACAAATTGAAGGCAAACATAATTGAAGATCATATCTGCAAATATACAAACTAGGTGGTTTGTCACAGTAAACCTCGCCCATGTGTCAATGTATAAATCATCTTTCTCTTAATTACATATAAAGGTATGCCATTGCAGTGTTTCTGTAGAAGAAATAATTTGTCTTTTTTACAGGAAAGCATGTCTTGAAAAGATGTAGTCTTAAGTGTGATGGATGATTCTCCCGGCGGTGCAGGCACGACTATAACCCACGCCGAAACCTAGGAAAGAAAAGCACAGTCCACATTCTTTTCGGCTTTAAATAAGACATTAAAAAGAGTGATGAGACCTTTGTGTGATCTGATTTTTAGTCGTTTTAGTCTGAGATTCAGACACATTCCTTGAACCATGGCAATAAAATCCTCGTTAGGCTGTTAATAAAGCCTTTGCGAAATAGCTAAAGTAATGACACTATCAAGGGAAATCATCGTTTATAATATTATGTGCCACGTGGTTGTAATTAACGGGGTTCTGTTGAGCGGAGAAACAAGCGTCCCCCATTTGTTGGTGCGGCGCACCAGACAATTGGACATCTACTACTCTATCAGTCCACCACTGACGACTTATCATTAAACGGACGCAGTCATGCCTCACCTCAGCTTGCATTTGTTGAAGATGCTTCTTGTTCCGGGATAGTCCTTTCTCCAGGGACGCCCGGCACCTGTTGATAGATATGATTATTAAAGCACGCAGCGAAAGTAGCCTACCAGTGTGGCGCGCACCACCACTATTGCATTGAGAGAATGAGATTGATTTATAGACTGTCAGTCTAGAATGCTCCAGTCACTAATTGGAATGCTCGCCCCTACTTTACCCACCTGTGTCAGTACTTCTGCGTCCCATGAGTCCCACAAAAATGTCGTGCATTTCTCCTAAACAGCAAGACGGAAAAATTAGCACATTTCCCTCCAGAGACAAGCATGATTGATTTGATCATTCTGACAAAGCTAGAAAAAAAACAACTTACTTTTGAGTGGAGCTGGCATTTCTTCGGCATCTGAAAGACGAAAAGAACACTTAAATACGGCCCCTGTTGCCCTTTTAAACAGCCACAGTTAAAATATGATGGTTATTACAAGACAGCATATGGCCACAGAACTCTTTTTCTGTCCAATAATGGACACACTCACCAGTGCTTCTACGCCCCATTAAACCCACGAAGCTGTCGTAGTCTATGTCGTTATACCGCTTCAATAGCTCCCGCGTTGGGTTCCGAAAACTCGGTGTGTCCTGCAAGGTAGGCTTGCCATTAGACTTTTGTAACAGGTGTACTTTAAATGAACAAGACAAGACACACGATCAATTCCGGTATCATACAACAGAACTTACATCGGAACTTGATCTCTGGCTGTCTACTTCTATACAATTGGACAGAGAAAAAGGGGGTTCCATGACGAGAAAAAACACCACCAACAGCAATCCTCGGATCATCTTCAAGTGCGTAACTGCAGGGATATACAATAATAACAAAAATAGCACACTGTCACAAATGTTTAATTCATGCAGACCAAATAGGCAAGATATCCATTGTACATTTTCATCCATTGCGCAGTATTTTATGCAAACAAAAACAAGCATACTTTTTTTTAAGCCGCACTCTGGTAAGTATTGATACGCGTTATCATGGTAACGCACGACCTTAGACCTGAAAACATTGTAATTGCAACATTATTTCCAGAGTTTGGAATCGGGAACCAAATGTGCGCTCAGGGCGCCAAGGCGATTTACCAGAAGGTTTATTGAATAATTCCTTGACACTCAGTCTACTTCAACCGTTGCAATAAGTGTACTCTTCGAAAGCAACATTTACTACCCGTAACAACTTTTGTGCCAGCATGGTACTTTTATCCAAATCCAAAAATCTGTGAAAGATTTACATGTTCCAAAGTGGCGCACAGCTAAACATTAAAAAATACATCCCTTGACGATTAAAATAGCAACCCTATAGCGTAACTAATTGTTTTACGCACGGGTCGTACATTGCCTTGGTACCTCGTCAAACGCCATACAGTCTACAACATTGAGGAATACCTCGCCATCAATACACCTGCAGCCATTTTTCACCCTGTGACACTTTGTTGAATAAAAGTGTCAAGAGGGAGTTGTTCTATTTTTGATTGCAACTTACCTGAGGTGATGGCGCTATGAAAGACCTGACCCAGTGCAGAGTGCGGCGCTGTTGGTGAAGTTGAGCGCTCCAGTCCGATGATTGAAGCAGAACGGGTCCGCTAAAGGAAGAGGCGCCTCTCCCCTTATTGATAAATGACAGGAGAGGATCTGCGTAAGTCCAATCATACGTTGTGGTGGAGGTGTGGTCTGCGGTTTTATGCCAACCGACCATCATCACTGACCACGCAGCTACACTCTTGACATCAAAGGTTTTCGTCATCCCCTTAAAAGGAGAAATTCCTGCTGATTACATGGTGACACGTGTCATCTGTATTTTATTAGCGCATTTGTCACACTTAAGGTCAGTGTATAGATGTATGCAGAACTTGTGTTGGTGACTGTGGTGTTGCAGAAAAGCTGCAGGTGGGTGTCTGTCTGAATAAGTCAGCCGTGGCAACACACAGGCTCACACACGCGCGCACACTCACGCACACACATCCTCTTATTCTTGGGCCATTTAACACTCAAGGAACAGCGTCCACCTTGCTTGTCCAAATGTCAGCGATGTTGACTCCCTCATTTGCAGTTAATCTATTTGCATTGCCCTTTCAGCCCGAGGACTGCAGCTCCTCAACTCTTTATTTTTGTGCTCTTTTTTTACGCGGCCTGCATGTACAGCCAGCCAGTCGATTCACAGACACTGCGGCGTGGCCATCGTAATCTTTAAAGGAAGTCGTTTGGGTGATAGCATCTGGACGCCATGTTTCTGAGCGTACATGGCCATCTTGACGGCCCGTCTGACGGGCTCACGCTGCGCTGATTAGCAAGGTCAGCCATTTGTCACGGTCCGCCCCGCCAAGGTGCAGAGGAGAGGAGAGGGCCCCTTATTGTGTTAGCCATCAGATCACCAGATCGTCAGATCATCATCATCATTAGCATTGGGAGGGAGACGCACTAACAGACAGACAGACACGCTCCTCTCCTCTCATGCAGGGCACGGTGGGGAAAGCACTTTGTTTGTACACTAATGCAATAAGATCACAATTACCTCATGTGAATGAGAGGAGGTGGGAGGGTCATGGTTAGCATACAGAGTCAATGAATCAGTTGAATAGATTTTGTTTTGTTATACACTAGATGGAATTTCTAACATGGTGACTTGGTGATTATGAGAAAGTAGGCCTATGTGTTTGTCAGACAGAACAAATATTTATGCAGAGTAGGCCTAAATAGAAAAATAGTTTTGGTTATAGTTGTAATTTCTAAGCGTACCCACAGTGACAGATGAATGTGTCTTTATCAGCAATGTGAAATGATTGTGTGAAACAGGGGGGATAACGCTGCAGTGTCACTGTGGTAGCAAGATGATTGGATGCCTTATTCTCCAATCCTGTTTTTCCCATGCAGCGAAATTGCTTTTCTCACTGTTAAATCTGCCTAAATAGTTCTGACACTCATCAAAGATGTCTCAGCGCGCAATCAACCTTTTTTTGTCTTTACTCCCATGACATGGGGGAAAGGCACTGTGACACTTTGTCTGTGCGATAGCATAGTAATTGGAATTGCTGCATGTTTAAATAAGCTGCAGGGGACATGGAGGATGATTCACCTTGATGGGCATCGGGCTGCAAGCTGGGGGACACTTGGCCACTTGATCTCTAGTAACCAATGGACTGATATCATGGCAGCTTTGGTTCCCAGACTTTTTCTGCTGTGACCCCCTTTTCGTGACCATATTACACTGTAAGTAGGCCTACAGCATGTACATACACAAAAATGCATGATGTAAGTACAATACTAATACACATTATTACATTTTATGACACCAGTTATTCCACTGTGCAGTACACTGTAACAGTGACCCTTTAAAATAATGCGTTAACCACTTATTAAACAGGCAAGTACAGTGAATACTGTTACTAATTCATAGAATGGTTATAATATATAAAAGCATGGCCTGTATTTAGAGCATGTAATGCAAGTAATATACAGTAATACATTATGATGTGTTATAATAGGCAGGCATCCATAAAAGCATATTTGAAGTGTTTTATGTAAATACTCCCTTCTCTTCACAACCCCACAGCAGTACCTCTGAGAATCCCTCAGGTCAATTTGGAAACTGTAAAGGTAAAGCATGAGGTGGAGGTACTGTACAGCATCACCACCAGGGGCGCCAACAGAAATGGAGGGCCCCATGAAAGATTCAATTTTTGGGTCACCTTAAAGGGGTATGCCACTATTTTGGGGCTTAATACCGTTAAAATCGTTGGCCAGGGTTTATAAAGGTGGTAAAGTGTCTTATTTGTCATGTTTTCTTTGGCTCCACGTAGCCTGTTTATTTTCTGTATATTTTGTACATAGTGTCCAGTTATATTTTCTTTATATTTTGTTTTGGTTATTTTTGGTTTATTTTGGTCTCTTGGCTCACTTTCACCGGTGCTGTGCAAAAATAAATGGCAAAACCACATCTTCTGCCTCGTGCCTCATCTGTGTGCCTGACTCGTAAGACCCTCGACACTCTACCTTGTAACATTTTGGTGGCAGCGCTGGGACCAGTGTCTATGAGGGTCGGCACACAGTAGGCTGAAGAGATGCAAGCACAAGGGAAACCAAATCCCCCAGCGGTGAGAAGCAAGTCTGCCTTGGGCGCATATGGAGCGCCCCCTGCTGAGTTGGAGTGGGAAGACGGCAACACGAGGCCACAGTCTGCGCCACCCGATGATCGCATGGGCAGACTAGAGATGGTGCTGGAGTCTTTCATCCAGGCCCAGCAGAAAAGAGAAGAGAGATGGGAGAAACGGCACAGCGGCAAGACCAAAGGTGGAGTACCATGCAGCACCAGTTTCAGCAGCTGCAGACACTAGTGAAGTCGGACAGTGAGCACCGCCTGACCCCAGCGGAAGACTCCGAACAGCAACACCTGACTGCCGCTGAAGCTGACGACCGTCCCGTACCAGACACTCCAGAGCCTGAACCAGAGACTCAGCCTGCACGCCAGGATGACCAGGAGCTGCGGTCTGCGAGCGTTGCTCTTGAGAGCAGACCACCTTCAGCATCCCGTGCGGCCAGCCCCAGGACCGAAGCCTCCTGGCCGTTGTCTCTTCCCCCGGCCCAATATGGCTACCGTCCTCCCAAGATGGCACCCTACACGGAGGACGAGGACATCGAGCATTACCTCACCACATTTGAGAGGATCGCCACTGCAAATAGATGGCCTATGGAGAGTTGGGCTGTCTTCCTGGTCCCTCTACTGTCCGGGAAAGCCAGAGCCGCCTATGTCGCCATGGACGTCGTCGAGGCTCAAGACTACGTGAAGGTGAAGCTAGCCATCCTCACAAAGTTCGAGATCGACCCCGAGGCATACAGGCACAGGTTCCGGAGATGACCATCCAGGAGGGAGAAACGGCGCGGGAGCTGCAATCACGACTCACTGACCTCTACGGCAAGTGGATGTGTCCAAATACCAAGACAAAGGAGCAGATCGGAGACGCCATCGTCCTTGAACAGTTTCTACGTATGCTCAACCCCGAGCTCAAGGTATGGGTGATGGAGCGTAACCCGAAAACCTCCAAGGTGGCAGCCGAGATGGTGGAATCTTTCGTCGCTGCTCGTCGCCACCGCAGAGGATACAACATCGGGCACCAAGATCAACCCAACCGGCGTAACCAAGGTGGACAGCGCAACCAAGATCTTCAGCTCCAAGCCAAGCCTGCGGGTGGTAGTCGTGAGTACAAGCCCTCTAATGCCCCAAACTCCAGGCCTAGCCCTCACCCTCCCCGTAACCCTAACTACAAGCATAACCAGCCCACTAGGCCCAAGCCCCGCATCATTTGCCATGGTTGTGGACAGCCAGATCACATTAAACCCCAATGCCCTTTAACGTCCTCTAGTGCAGCCATGTTGTGTTACACCCCTACAAGTGACCGTAAACCAGCCCCTAGCTGTATGGATACGTTGGTTCCCGTTAGCATTCGAGGGAAGGTGTTTAAGGCACTCATTGACACTGGCAGCAGTCAGACTTTTGTTCCGGGTGGGTACGGTTAAAGTCAAATGTATTCATGGGGAGGAGAGCGAGCACCAGACAGCAGATGTTCCTGTAGAAATTGAAGGCCAAACTTACCTTTTAAACGTCGCCATCATGGATAACTGCCCCTACCCAGTTGTGTTAGGACAGGATGTACCAATTTTGGTTGACTTGTTGCAAAGCTACATGCCTCCAGCTACAGGCATGGTAGCGACACGGGCCCAAGCCAAGGCCAACCCTGCTGACAGCACTTGGCAGGAGTTGCCCTTTGGCGAGGTCCATGGGCCAGACAAAGTAAGAAAGTCCCGGTCCACAAGGAGGAAGGAGAAATTCTTTGGCACTCCGGTACAGGAGTCCAGTCTCTCTTCCGCACTACTAAGAGGGCGATGTTTTTTAAATGTGTATGATTTTAACCAAATGCAGAAAGATGACCCTACCCTTGCAAAGTGTTTTGAAAGTGTAGTAACTGATGAGGACCAACTTGCTAGAGCAGCACTATGTGGCATGGAGAGTTTTGTGATCAGAGAAGGGAAGCTGATTGCGTGTGAGTGAGGAGGGAGAGCAGCTGGTTGTCCCCGAATCCCTCAGGCCTAAGGTGTTGGAGGTGGCACACAGCATCCCCTGGGCCGGTCACCTTGGTCAGCAAAAGACAGTAGAGAGGGTTGCCCAACGTTTTTATTGGCCTGGAGTATACCAGGAAGTTGTCAATCACTGTAAGTCTTGCCCGACCTGCCAGCTCACTAACCGCTCCCATAGAACCACAAAAGTTCCCCTTGTCAACCTGCCCATAATTGACACGCCGTTTACAAGGATAGCAATGGACATTGTAGGCCCCCTGGACAAGAGTAGGGCAGGCCACCGCTATATCCTTGTCATTAGCGATTATGCAACCCGCTACCCCGAGGCCTTCCCTTTGAGAAACATTAAGTCCCGGCAGGTAGCTAATTGCCTTCTGCAGCTGTTTTCACGGGTGGGCGTCCCCAGAGAGGTGCTCACAGACCAAGGCACGAACTTCAATTCCAAATTCATGAAGCAGGTCTACTCTCTGTTGGGCATCCAGGGCATTAGAACATCTCCCTACCACCCGCAGACCGACGGAATGGTTGAGCGATTCAACCAAACGCTCAAAGCCATGCTCAGGAAGTTTGTGAGCGACACTGGGGCCGACTGGGACCAGTGGCTTCCGTATCTCCTCTTCGCCTACCGTGAGGTCCCCCAGGCTTCCACAGGATACTCACCCTTCGAGCTCCTCTACGGCCGCCAGGTGAGGGGTCCCCTGGACGTCCTCCGAGAAGCCTGGATGGGAGAGGGTCCTGCAGCGCCGACGAACATCATCAGCTACGTTCTCAAAATGCGAGACAAGCTGGAGGAGCTGAGCAGCCTGGCCCACGACAACAAGGAGCAAGCCCAGTCCAAGCAGAAGACATGGTACGACCGGACGGCGCGTAGCCGCAGCTTCAATCCTGGGCAGAAGGTCCTCCTGCTCCTGCCATCGTCGGAGAGCAGCCTGCTTGCCAAGTGGCAAGGCCCGTATGAAGTGCTTCGAAAGATGGGTCCTGTGACCTATGAAGTTGCCATGCCTGATCGTCGCAGACCAAAACAGGTGTTCCACATCAATCTGCTGAAGGAGTGGGTGTCTCGTCCAGAGCCGGTCGGCAACGCAATGTGGGCGCGATCGGTGCCTGAGGAGGAGGAGCTGCAGGAGCAGTATTTCCCCACTGCCGGAGGCGGAGACGTGCCTCCGCCCATCGACCACCTCGCCAGTCATCGTCAGGAGGAGCTGCAGAACATCATCCCTGAGGGTCTCTTTCGGAAGGAGCCAGGCCGTACGACGGTGATCAGCCATGACATCCAGCTGACGTCTCCAGGCCCCATCCGCCCAGACCTCCATCAGGGTTCCAGCACGCCTGATTCCTGCACTGAAGGACGAGGTGCAGTCCATGCTGGAGATGGGTGTGATCGTGCCGTCCCACAGCCAGTGGTGCAGCCCAGTGGTGCTCGTACCCAAAAAGGATGGAGCACTGAGGTTCTGCGTGGACTTCGCAAAGATCAACGCAATCTCTAAGTTTGACCCCTACCCGATGCCTCGGGTGGGACGAGATGGTGGAGCGGCTCGGGAAGGCGGTCTACCTGACCACACCTTGATCTGTGCAAGGGCTACTGGCAGGTCCCCTTGACGCCAGAGGCCCAGGAACTCACCCGCCTTCCGAGCACCCACTGGCTTCTTCCAGTTCACCACCATGCCGTTTGGTCTACATGGGGCGGCCGCCACTTTCCAGCGCCTGATGGATCGGGTGCTGAGGGGGGCGGAGTCGTATGCCGCCGCCTACATTGACGATGTCGTCATTTTCAGCACTTCCTGGGCGGACCACCTGAAACATCTGGCCGACGTGTTCCAGCGGATCAAAGACGCCGGCCTGGTGGTCAACGCAAGCAAGTGCCAGCTTGCCAGGCCGGAGGTGTGCTACCTGGGCTATGTCCTGGGTGGTGGCACCATCAAGCCTCAGGTGTCTAAGGTGGACGCCGTGCTGACTTCCTTCTCCGCCACCCACCACCAAGAAGGGGATCCGCTCCTTTTTGGGGTTAGTGGGGTGGTACAGGAGATTCATTCCTGAGTTCTCCACCAGAGCCACTCACTGACCAACCTCACCCGAAAGTCCAGTCCCAACAAACTGGTCTGGTCTGAGGAGTGTGACAAGGCCTTTCGGGACCTTAAGGACAGCCTCTGTCACAGTCCCGTCCTCCAAAGCCCCGACTTCGACTTGCCCTTAACCGTCCAGACAGATGCTTCTGGGCTGGGGCTGGGGGCTGTGTTGGTGCAGGGGGTGGGGGAAGAGCGACGACCGGTGATCTATATCAGCCGGAAACTTTTTCCCAGGGAGACCAGGTACTCCACAGTGGAGAAGGAGTGCCTGGCCATTAAGTGGGCCCTGGACACTTTAAAGTACTATCTCATGGGCAAGGAGTTTGTGGTGGAGACTGACCACCGGGCATTGCAGTGGCTGGACAGAATGCGGGACAGTAATGCCCGCATAACCCGGTGGTATCTCTCCCTCCAGCCTTACAAGTTCACCGTGCAGTACAAGCCGGGCAAGGTGAATGTGCCGGCAGATTTCTTGTCCCGTCCCGACGAGGAGGGCCAAGCTTGAGTTGGGGGGTGTGTGACGATGCGACTTGTAGCGCATCTTCACGGCGTCTGCTGTGGCAGCCGCCATCAAACACATGCACTGTCATTTCTCCCCATTCATTCTGTATTCACTGTTTTATGATCGGTCACGGACTTTGCAAACTATTGTACCAGAATTCCAACCGTTAATCTTTGTGTAGCGGTCT
>NC_085866.1:17279814-17282314 GCF_034702125.1 Engraulis encrasicolus | reverse complement strand
TTTACACAATATTTACAAAAAACAACTCAAGTCCTGTGCTTCATTCAGTTCCAGTGGTTCAATAGTTGACAGTTCATTAATCCAGTACGCTTCCCTCCTTAAAAGTTGCTTGATTCTGTTGCCACCCCTAGGATTTGGTGGCACCTTTTCAATGCCCACAAACCTAAGGGAGGCAGCAGAACCATGACAACGGTCTCTGTAATGACGAGCGATTGCATAATCAAAATTGCTATTCCTAATAGCTGCCTTATGCTCAGCAATTCTTAATTTCAGATTTCGCTTCGTCTGACCAACATACATGAGTCCACAAGGGCATGAGCACATATATGACATGAGTGGTAGAGCAATTGATGAAGTCCTTAATGGTGTATTTGATACCTGAGTGAGGATGGGCAAATGTTTTAGTGTTCACTGTATTTGCACAATGTGCACATCTCCCGCATCTGTGATTACCCACCACTGGTTGGGAGAGCCAACTTTGGTGTGTGGGTTGCTGATACATGGAGGTTACCACAGCATCTCTAATATTTTTACCTCTTTTAAAGCAGAAGCGTGGTTTGCTGGCAGCTAGATGGTTCAGATTGGGGTCACACTCCAGTATTTTCCAATGCTTATTTATTATCTTTTTGACCTGCTTAGAAGCAGGTGAATACTGGGAAACAAAAGTGACTCTGTTATCTTTACTGTGTTGGGAAGGTTGTGGATGTAACAGAGCATTTCTGTCCTTTTGCTTGGCACCGGTAGGTAGGTATCAAGGGACACACACAGTGACACTGCTGAAAAATATGTGTAATACTGACTGAATGATGTCTGATTGATACAAATTGTTTGGCGCGCTGAATAATTGAATCAGTTTCTCAACTCAAGATTCAAAGACTCAAAAAGCTTTATTGTCTAATGTGTTTCCATATTAGAAAATTGTCTTTTGAAAATTGTCTCCGCAATCTGGTAGGCCTATCTGTGTCATTTGCAAGTGTGACGTTTCAAGAAAGGCTGTAAAAAAAACTCAGAAGGACTTTCTTTACAAACAAACATTTTGAAAAAAACATTCTGTGATTGCATGATGAATTCCTAGACCCATATAGGCTATAGTGCATCTCTGTAGTGGCTTTGCCAGCATGATTGCGGACGGGTTGTAGTCTATTCTAAATTTGTGATTGTGCGATTGTCAGGGCTTTGCTTCTGGTAGTGGGAGATTGACAATCAGTGCCTTATCAGCATCTGCATGCAGTCTCTCTTCCAATTACAGAGCAGTTGGGGGCTCATCTCTTGATCAACTGCCCTGCTGCAGGCTCAGATATACAACCGAGGATTTATACTGAGATAAGCCCGGTTTTCAAAGAAAGCATGCTGGTATTTCAGGGTAAGGGTGCAACAAAAAGAAGCGTGAACTCATATTTCCAGTGGACTTTAGTGTGCCCTCCTTGAAGGGGTGACAACCTGTCCTTGCCGTATGCGTGCCAGTATACACCCCTGGGTGCCACCCCTCCTTGTGTGTGTGTGTGTGTGTGTGTGTGTGTGTGTGTGTGTGTGTGTGTGTGTGTGTGTGTGTGTGTGTGTGTGTGTGTGTGTGTGTGTGTGTGTGTGTGTGTGTGTGTGTTTTGAGAAGTGGCAGTCTGGCTAAACTCAGTCCTTCAGATCACATCATGGTCATTCAATCAAACTATCTAACTCAGCTGTTTATTGCATATACTAGTACCCAGTTGTTTCTGTTCTACATTTAAAGAGTAATAAAAAAACACAAAATGCCAGAGAGCATATGCCTCTGTCTGTTCCTCTGTGTGTTCCTGTGCGTGGGCGGGCGGGCGCTCAGGCCAGTGCGCGTGCTGGCTCCATCTTGCGTCACTTGCTCAGACGGGGACTTTCTTGGATCCAAGGGGCTGGACTGGGACCAAAATATGGTCCAGACGTTCCAGGCATAGTCAGACCCCTCACACATGCACAGGCTGCTGTCGTACTGGTATATCCTAATCCAGTGATTCCCAACCTATGGGCCGGGGCCCACTGGTGGGCCCTGAAGGTATTCCAAGTTGGCCTTGAAATTATTTTCTACAAATTATAATCATATTTTGGTGTGAGTTGCTATTGATTTATTTGAGTTTTATTCTTTATTGGGTCAGAAGTGGGCCCTGAACATTTCTGACAATTCAGACTGGGCCCCACGTTGGAAAAGGTTGGGAACCCCCAATCGGCTCTCTCCATTCTCTATATTGAAGATGGACTAATGGGGCGACACCTCTAACTTGTGGGCCAGTCCTGAGGTCGAGCAGTCCACTGGGGAAATGCCCTGTATGCCAGATTGCCAGTCCAGCTCTGCTCGGATCTCCTGCGACGTCACGCGGCGAGAAGCGAATGAGACGTGACGTGTGACAAGATGCTGCATGACAGCAGTGATTGGTGGCCACAATCACACTCACATAACAACACACACACACACATGCGCGCGCGTGCGAGAGGTGCTGGCTGACAGCCGTGATTGGTGACCACGCTCAGTTTACTC
>NC_085866.1:17264814-17274814 GCF_034702125.1 Engraulis encrasicolus | reverse complement strand
AGAATACTACGTCATGTTCAGTTTTATGGTAAACCAAGCATTAAGCATTGTGTATGTCACCAATGCAACAACGTGGGACCATTATGGTATGGTTGCCATAGGATGGCGTCTTAGAACATTACGTCATATTGATTCCAGAAAAAAAAATCCTTATGAATCGTCCATACCCCTAGCCTACTTACTTACTTATCATCACACACGTCTCACGTCTCACGTCACGCTTCGTCTCATCATCTGTGTGCCCAGGTCACAGTTATAGCCCTACCCTGCTCAACACTCAAGTGGTCCAATGGTCTCACTAGAATACTCCATGTCACGTTCAGCTTTTACAGTTTTTAAATATGGTAAACCAAGATTAAGCATTGTGTGTTTCACCAGCGCAACGATGTGGGATCAACTCTGGTCTCCTTCTGCAAATCGGTGTAAGCCTTGCTTTTGCTCCTGCATGTGGAGGTGAAGTTTAGTCCAGTGTGTTCGAATAATAACTTTTCAATATCCTGCGATTCATTTCATGTTACAAATATATATGTATATGTTCTGAACACAACTACGATTGACACATGACTCAAATCATATCAACACAAACACAAACAACAGCAATAAATAGGCCAGACAAGAGCAGAGTTGCTGTTCGATAGTGTAAAATCTCGCTCGGACATGATCTCACCCGTCCTCCACACTTGGTTGGTGCAAACAGCTTAGTTGCTAGCACGTCTCCATGAAAATGCCCCCCACCCCCCTCTTACCCCCCCTCCTATTTGTGATAAGATGTCAGATTGAGACAATCACACACGTTTTTGCCAAAATAAAATCTTTTGGTAAGGGAAAGGCCCATCAGTCTTGTGGTGTGGTGTGCTTTACAATAGGCTACAAGCTCGTTTTGACCAAAGAGATGGTGTGCTGTGCTCATCTTTAAGAATGAGTGGCTGGTACTTACAGTAGAGCACTGTGATTTGTGCCAAGGGTGCTATTCTTCAGTCACGATGCACCGAGAGATTGGCTAGTTTTGGCCAAAGAGATTGCATAGGATTTTTTTTTCAATTGGTGGCCAACTCGGTGAGACATTGTTGAGATGCAACTTACACTTTCTTGCTGAATGCTCAGTGTGAAATGTTCAGTGTTCGAAGGCAAAAGTGATGGGATGTCTTGAAGTGTGGTGTGTTTGGCACTTAGCGGTGACATGGCTACACTGGGTTGCTGGTAGTTCACCCCAACCAGATTTTTCTCTTCTTTTAGAGTGCAGACCTAAATCACGTAGAACTATAAACACATATACAAATAAGGGGAAAGCTTGCACCATGCAACATTTTTTTTTCATTTTCCTACAAAGGGCTTTCTGTCTTCATGTGTGTAGTAAAAATGAAAAAGTTGATACATGGTGCAACCATTTCCTCGTATTTATCAGTATACTTATTTTCCCCTATTGACACTTCCCATGTGACATCATGACAAATGAAAAATGTAAACAAACCTTTGCTCTAATGACATGCGACCACTGGCTACAGGAACGATCCAGGTAAAACGCACGCCACCCAGCATGACACTATTTTGTAGGCATTCAGACTCTTACGCCTTCAGATCCTTTCCTGTGCAGCTGCATAAATATACATATCATGTGGTCTGAAGTCGGGTAAAGACGAGGCCATTTCATGCTGTCGGTAAACAATCCTGGTGGAAGCAGTTAAACATTATTTTCTAAACCTCCGATCTTAAGCTTTTCCAAATACCTCTCCATCTGCTCGCCCACTAAATGCCCTACCTCTCTGGATAGTGGCAGATTTTTTTGCATCTCGTTTTTTCCTTTCTTTTTTCGTTTGCCATTTCTTGTTACTCACACTCAAACCGATTTAAATAGATTCAAATCGCTCTCTACTTCACGTCCAAAATGGTGGTCGCTTTACGAAGGTCACGTGACTGAAAAGGGTCAATAGTACAGTGCCTCTCAACCTAAAAAATAAAATGGACTAATCCCGCATTGCCAACTGAGCAGCAAACCCCCCCACCCCCAACTGTATCTTATTCAACGTCCCCCCCTAGGATACTACTGGCGGCATGAGGACTGCTACCACTACATTGAGGGGAGGACAGGTCCAAAATCCAAAATGCCATGTACTGTATGCCTTATGGCCAATCAAGCCATGACTGACTGTCACTCTCATCTCTTGTTGCCCACCACTGGGGAAGAAGATAGAATACTGCACAGGATAAACAAGCCACTTCAATTTCCCTTTTTTCCCTTGCTCGACCGTGTCGTGTCTTAGGTCTGTTACGGTGCCTTGCCTAACATTGCTTATTCATTGTTTCTCACTCAACATCAGGAAGATAGCAGTGATCTCACATAGAATGGTGATGATGCTGATGCTGATGCTGATGTTTTTTTCTCACATTCTCTCATTCTCTAATTTTTGCCTCGTTTTTGAAGAGGCAATCAGTTATCATTTCTGTATTTTCTCTCTCTCTTCTCTCTGTATCTCTCTGTTTGTCTCTCTCTCTTCTCTCTGTATCTCTCTGTATCCCCCCCTCTCTCTCCACTTGTTATCCCTCTCGCCCCATGCCTTTGCTCTGTTGTTCTGCTTTTCTTGAGTTCCCACTCTCTCTCCCCCTCTTCCATCTTTCATCATTTCACCCTGACCGTCTCCCTCCCTCCCTCTTTCTCTCTCCTTCCCTCCCTCTCTTTCTCTCCCTCCCCCTTCTATCTCCCTCTCCTTCCCTCCTACACCCTCTCTCTCCCGTCTCCCCTTCTCTTTCCTTCCCTCCCCCTCCTATCTTTCATCCTTTCGACCAGACCAGACCGTCTGTATATTTTTGTCGCCCTGCATATCATAAATAATCAAGTTCTTGAGCAGTCCACTGATTCACGTCATCCCCACATACAATAAGCATTGATGCAATTTCATATTAGCCTCACATATAGCAAAAAAGATCTGGCAAGATCACCCAACCATTCTCTGCTTAGAGCCCACAACGTTTGAGGATTATTGCATTTAAAAGTTGTCTCAGATGGCTTGAACATATAAGCTTAGAGACAAGATCATTCTTTGGCTGGCTGGAGCACGCAATAAATCAAATTATTTTGAAATCAAACAACAATAAAACAATGAAAATGCAATTGTTAGCTGTAAGCTGGTAAGTACCAGTTAAGAAATTGAGAATATTCAGCCATGAAATTGTCAAACTTTTTTCTAAAAAAGACAAACAAAAGAAAAGTGAAATTCGTGACATAGGATAGGATTTCACTCAAATCTCACAACCATCTATTTTAGCCAGGTGCAGACTCAAAATCTAAAAGTTCAATGTAAGGCAAGGATGAAAAGCACACTGATGACCTCCCTTTTAATTCCTTTTAATTTCGAGACGTTTCAGGCAAACACGGCCCCTTCTCAGACACCTTCTACAGGATTTTATCATGGGGTGTACTCACTTTTGTGGGTACATGTTCAAATCTTAATGGCTGTATTCTGATTTTGAACAACAAATGTTAGTGGTTATATATGTTGTAAACACGTTACTTATCATTGTGTTGAAGTGAAATTTCTTTAATGTTGTCCTATTGTCACAACCACTGGCTCGTTAGTGGAGGCAACATGGAGGGAGACCACACCGATTTGTAGATTTTAAACAAAAAGATCTTTATTTACAACATGTATCAGTGATGTGGATTAACCAAAGTGTGTACAGTGCCTTCAAAAAGTCTACACACCCCTCTTCAAATGTCAGGTTTTTGTGATGTAAAAAAATGACAGAAAGACGAATAAATTCACAGCTTTTTCCACCTTCAATCTAAACTACCTGTACGATGCAATTGAGAAACAAACATAAAGCTTTAAATGGAACTTAAAACTTCAATTAACATGGTTGCATAAATATACACACCCTTAAATTAATACTTAGTTGCAGCACCTTTGGCTTGTCTGGGCCATTCCAAATTCTCAAAATCCTCAATATTATTCTAGTGAAGCCATTCTTTAGTAGATTTAGGCGTGTGCTTAGAGAAATTGTCATTCTGAAAGATTAGTTCCTCTGCATCTTCACCTTTCTACCAGGGGGGCGAAGATTTTGTGCCACTACCACGGCCCCTGTGGAAATGTTCATAATTCCCTCCTCCCTAATGAAGGCCCCAGTTACAGCTGAAGAAAAACAGCACAAAAGAACAATGCTGCCACCACCATACTTCACGTTAGGTATGGTGCTATTGCGGTGATGTTTTGTGCCAAAAATACCTTTTGGAATTATGTCCAAAATGTTCAACCTCAGTGTCACCTGACCATAACACATCTTCCCACATGCATTTGGGAGATTACAGAAGTTTTTTTTAATTTACCTCACTAAGATTGAACTTTTTGGTCATAATTCAAAAGGGTATGTTTGGCGCAAAACATCACCGCAATAACACCATACCTAACATGAAGTATGGTGGTGGCAGCATTGTTCTTTTGTGCTGTTTTTCTTCAGCTGTAACTGGGGCCTTCATTAGGGAGGAGGGAATTATGACAATTTTCACAGGGGCCGTGGTAGTGGCACAAAACCTTCGCCCCCCTGGTAGAAAGGTGAAGATGCAGAGGAGCTAATCTTTCAGAACGACAATTTCTCCAAGCACACGCCTAAGTCTACAAAAGCATGGCTTCACTAGAATAAGATTGAGGTTTTGGAATAGCCCAGACAAGCCCAAAGGTGCTGCAACTAAGTATTAATACTGGGTGTGTATATTTATGCAACCATGTTAACTGAGGTTTTTTATTTTCTATTGTTTCCCTTTAAAGCTTCATGCTTGTTTCTCAATTGCATTGTACAGGTTAATAGTTTAGATTGAAGGTGGAAAAAGCTGTGAATTTATTTGTCTTTCTGTCATTTTTTACATCACAAAAACCTGACATTTGAGGAGAGGTGTGTAGACTTTTTGAAGGCACTGTATCAGTGAGTGAGTGTTGTACAAAGGTGCAAGTGTGGTGCAATCCCGATCGTCGTCGGCATGACCATACAGTCACCAAACGAATGTGCCTGTGGGATATGAGTGGGATATGAGTGAGAGAGAGAGAGAGAGAGAGAGAGAGAGAGAGAGAGAGAGAGAGAGAGAGAGAGAGAGAGAGAGAGAGAGAGAGAGAGAGAGAGAGAGAGAGAGAGAATGCTGATGGGAAGCCTTTTATAGGCCACCCAATCAGCAGCCCTTAGATGGTCCACCGTCTCCTGTCATAGCTCCACCTTTGGGCCAAAGGGGAAAATAACCCACCGGCAGAGCCGAGCATGACACTATGAAAAGATAAACTTACAAATCTGCAAAAATGTGTACAAAAATGTGTACAAGATAACGGAATGATGGAATGATACATTGCACTCCAACTTCGCAGACAATCCACCGCTTGGCACACATACAGCCATCATCATCTTTGGTGGATATGAATGGGGCCAGTACTGAGGGCAATATGCCAGGCAAGTGTTTGGCACCTGACTGAGGAGGGCTGGGGTCACTCCACTGTGGACAGAGATTGGCCCACATTGGGGCAGATATTGGGTTAATTAACCATCAGGTACAGTGCTTGGCCCCTCAGAGTTGGTCCTGGGGCACGAATACTGTCAAGTCAAGTCAAGTAGGTTTTATTGTCAATTTCTTTACATGCACTGGTCATACAAAGAATTTGAAATTACATTTCTTGCTTTCCCATACAGACATAGACTAAATCTAGGTAAGGACATAGACAGTATAGACATAGACAGTACTTATACATGGACTTAAGACAGTATGGACATAGACAGTGCTCATACAGACATTTAAAGTGCAAGACTGGACAACAGAAGACTTGTAGAGGACATACATTAAGAGGTATTGTTGTGCTTTTGTACTTTTCCTAAAGAGTCCTTTATAGCATTCTGACATGGTAATAGTAGCATTTTGAAGAAAAATAAATATTAAAAAGGTCTGTCAAGTACACCAGCAGCAGTGTGTGTGTGTGTGTGTGTGTGTGTGTGTGTGTGTGTGTGTGTGTGTGTGTGTGTGTGTGTGTGTATGTGTGTGTATGTGTTTAGTGCAGGTAGAAAGTGCGGTGTGCGTCTGTGTGTGTGTTCGTGTGTCTGTGTGTGTGTGTGTGTGTGTGTGTGTGTCAGTGTGTGTCAGTGTGTGTATGTTTGGGTTTAGTGCAGAAAGTGCAGTGTGCTTGTGTGTGTGTGTGTGTGTGTGTGTGTGTGTGTGTGTGTGTGTGTGTGTGTGTGTGTGTGTGTGTGTGTGTGTGTGTGTGTGTGTGTGTGTGTGTGTGTGTGTGTGCATGTTTTGAGTTAGTGCAGGTTGAAAGTTCAGTCACAAGTATAGTAGTGCAGGTGGAGGGGGGGGGTTGTCAGTGGCCTTGCTGGCTAGAGGCTGACAGTGGAGGGAGAGTGGGTTGAGTGTTCAGCATCTTGATCGCTTGGTGCATTGTGCTGCTCGCCAGCCTGGTGGTACGGGTACGGAGGCGCCTGTACCTCTTTCCAGAGGGCAGGAGGCTGAACAGTTTGTGTGCAGGGTGGCTTGTGTCTTTGATGATCATCAGTGCTTTCCGGGTGAGGCGTGTGGTGTAAATGTCCTGCAGGGAGGGGAGTGGTACTCCAATGATCTTCTTCGCTGTGTTCACAACACGCTGGAGTGTCTTCCTGTTTTTCTCCGTGCAGCTTCCTCCCCACACTGTGATGCAGTTGGACACGACGCTCTCTATGGTTCCTCTGTAGAATGTTGTCATGATGGAGGGTGTAGCACTTGCCTTCTTTAGTTTGCGCAGGAAGTAGAGACGCTGATGGGCCTTCTTCGCCAGTGATGTAGTGTTGGTGGTCCAAGAGAGGTCGTCGCTGATGTGCACTCCAAGGAACTTGGTGCTGCTCACTCTCTCCACAGCATCGCCGTCGATGGTCAGTGGTGGCAGTTGTTTTTGGACCCTTTGGAAGTTGACAACAATCTCCTTGGTCTTGTTGACATTCAGCAGGAGGTTGTTGTCTTTGCACCATCTGGCCAGCAGGTCTACTTCTTCTCTGTAGTGAGTCTCATCGCCCTTGGTGATGAGGCCCACCAGTGTTGTATCATCCGCAAACTTCACTAGATGGTTAGTGCTGTGTGTCCACAGTGAGGTCACACCACTCTGGACAGGGGCAGGGTGAGGGGTGGAGAGTGGTTAGGTCACAAGCGGCAAGAAGAGGGATGGAGTGGAGTTGGTGAGGGGAAGGAGGCGGGGTCACAGGTGGAGTGGGTTTGGTTTGGTCACAAGAGGGAGGGGCAGAGGTGGAATGGGGTTGGACAGGTGCAGAGTGAGGCTCAGGGGTGGAGAGGGGCAGAGGCAGGGCGAGGGTAGCCTGGGCGAATAGACGACTGTTGACTCTGTCAATCAGTCTGTCAAAAGCCATGAGGAATCCGTCTCAGTGGACAATGGGAGATGGTCTGATCTTACTCTATCATTTAAATTAATTGAAGTTCCAAACTCAAATTAAAACCCATATTGTGCTTTAATAGCATGCCTGTTACGTTATAGCGTCGCAAAAGCATGCAAATAACAAAACGAAAGTGTGAATATAGCTACCTTAACCAATCAGTAACGGAGCTCGCGGGTGAGTTGTACGTCACCACTCTCAACTGTTTGCTGATTGGCGAAACACTGAGAGAACCGAGCTCGAGGCTTTTGCCAGACGATGTGCGGAGCCAAAATCTTTGGGTGGAGTACAGAGGATGGCGTCGCGAGGCTAGGGCGAGGGGTGGAGAGGGGCAGAAGCAAGGCGAGGGGTGAAGCGGGTTTGGTCAGGAGAGGGAGGGGTAGAGGGAGAGGGAGGAGCCCAGTCTCGGGGAAAATCAACTGTATGCTTCGTGGTGCCGCTACAAGATAGCCTTATTTTTCCGTAGTCGGGCAACGCGCGCTAGACCTAACCCTAACCCTAACCTTAACCCTAACCCTAAACTTAACCGTGAATCACTTGTTTGAAATGTTTGATTACAGTCGTTTCCGGTTAGCCTTCACTCACGCTTGATTGTTGACGTCCGTCCGCATTATTCTTCCCCCCAGAACCAAACTACCCCAATTATCAGTTCCCCCTTTCGTCACCTAACCACGAGAAACGAGGCTATTCGTAATGGCACCACGAGGCTTGAATTTGATTTTTTCTGTTTTTCTCGTAAAGACTTCACGAATGGCCCGAGTCACGTTTGGAGGGAGGGGTGGAGTGGGTTCAGTCAGGGGTGGAGAGTGGCAGAGGAGGTAAGGGCTAGAGAGGGGAGGGAGTCAGGAGTGGAGGACCTTTATACACTATAGTGGATAGGAAGGGTCAGGAGTTTGAGAGGGTCTGATGGAGCACAAGCACTGCGGGTAGAGAGGTCATAGTGATGATGAGCTGAGTGTGTGTGTTTGTGTTGTATGTGTGTGTGTGTGTCTGTGGTGTGTGTGTGTCTGTGACTGTGCGTGTGCGTGTGTCTGTGCGTGTGTGCGCACTCTCTCGGACACTCTGGTGCATCTACACGCCACTTCTCCCTTCACTTCCTGCCGCTTCTCTTTGTCTCAGGGTGGATCAGGTGGCGGATGGTGGTATGTGTAGGACTGAGTAGTGGTGTATATTGAAAGAGGGCCATCTACCCCCTCTGACACATTTTTTCTTGCCCACTGTGACCGTGTGTGTGTGTGCGTGCCTGTGCCATGTGTCGTGTGTCTCTCTGTGTGTTTGTGTGTCAGTGTGAGTCAGTGTTTGAGTACAGGTGTGTTCTTGATGGGTCTCAGCAGCTATTCTCTCCTTGAGTCTTTGGTCTTTCTTTGCCCACTGTGCTTCTGAGAATGTGTGTGTGTGTGTGTGTGTGTGTATGTGTGTGTGTGGGTGCGTGTCGTGTGTGTGTGTGTGTGTGTGTGTGTGTGTGTGTGTGTGTGTGTGTGTGTGTGTGTGTGTGTGTGTGTGTGGTGTGTGTATGTGTGTGTGTGGTGTGTGTGTGTGTGTGTGTGTGTGTGTGTGTGTGTGTGTGTGTGTGTGTGTGTGTGTGTGTGTGTGTGTGCGTGTGTGTGTGTGTCGTGTGTTTGTGTGTGTGTGTGTGTGTGTGTGTTTCTTTTGTCTTTCCCCACTGTGCTTCTGTGTGTCCCTAAAGATGCATTATAGGTGCCCTGCGGTGTGGAGAGGCATGTGGGGATGAACGGGTTTGGTCCACGGTGTGTGTGTGTGTGTGTGTGTGTGCGTGTGCGTGCATACCTGCCTGCGTGCCTGTGTGTGTGTGTGTGTGTGTGTGTGTGTGTGTGTGTGTGTGTGTGTGTGTGTGTGTGTGTGTGTGTGTGTGTGTGTGTGTGTGCGTGTGCATGCCTGCCTGCCTGTGTGTGTGTGTGTGTGTGTGTGTGTGTGTGTGTGTGTGTGTGTGTGTGTGTGTGTGTGTGTGTGTGTGTGTGTGTGTGTGTGTGTGTGTGTGTGTGTGTGTGTGTGTGTGCGTGTGTGTTGCGGATAGGCATGTGTGTATGTGCAGGTTGGGTCCACTTCAACCCCATCAAAAGCTCATTTGCCACATGTAACACACTGCTCAGGTGGCACTCAGAGCAGAGGCTTATTCTTCTACCCGACAGGAGAGCAGAGAAGAGAAGAGAGCTGCTCTCACAAAGACCACAGAGGAACTGAGCTCAGGTGAAGAACTTAGCCTGTCTTGCAAATGGCATTACTCATCTCTCTTGTTTCATGTTGTATCATGCTTACATGAGTTGCGTTATGGCTGTGTACGTCAGACAGAACATTTCTGAGAGTTGTAAGTGGATGAGAACCCTTTCCCAAATCTAAAGGTGCTGATACACTGGACAACTTTTCTGAGCAAAGCTTTTGGGCGACGATGGTGTAAGAACAGGTAAACACTACAACACTTATCAGTAGAACTTGGATGAACGATAGACACATTTCTTCAATCCCTTCATAAGAAAATTAGGAGCCAATCATGCCGTTGTCCAATTATGTCGCTCAAATTATTACCCTGTGTATCATCACAGAGTGAACGTTACAGTCATATATTACAAGTATGATTTACACTTAAAGAGTGTGTATA
>NC_085866.1:17217314-17259814 GCF_034702125.1 Engraulis encrasicolus | reverse complement strand
GGGATAGCACTTCCTCCTATTGTATCATTGGTTCAATCGCAAAGGCAGTTTGTGTATCAATCTGTTCTCTCTCTCTCTCTCTCTCTCTCTCTCTCTCTCTCAGTGCGCACGTGTGTGTGTGTGTGTGTGTGTGTGTGTGTGTGTGTGTGTGTGTGTGTGTGTGTGTGTGTGTGTGTGTGTGTGTGTGTGTGTGTGTGTGTGTGTGAGCGCACGTGCATGTGCCTTGCGTGTGCCTTGTGTGCGCCTTGCGTACTGTGTGTCCATTCTCTCGGAATCAGGACAGTTGCCTTTTTAGTGTCTCAACATGATGTGCCTGAAAGACCAGTAAACATTATACAAAGCTGCACAACCAATCTCCATCCGTGGTTTCACCGCAACATTGTACGTCACGCTTGGCTTCTAAGTTTCACCAATGCAAACTAAGCCACAAAAATGTAATTTCAAAAAGCCTTATTGCTTGGTGCTTGTACTCATTGGGAAGGCTTTGAAAATAAATAGACACTTCCTTTAGTATTGGACATAGAAGTAGTGAATTGGGTATGAAGACAAGGTAAAGTCAGCACAAACGGGCATGTGGCGTAATCCAAGCAAACATATGTGCAATGTCCTTGACATACTCTGGCACTGTGTCCGCCAGAAATGATTCTTTTGCATCCGCGTCCACAGTACACGGGGAAGAGGGAGAGCAATCTTACTAGGTCAGGCAGGACTGAAAGCAGCCTGTAAAGAAGTGGACATGCTTCCTCCATCTGCCAGTTTTCTTTAGCGAGACTAAATAGGAGAGCAGAGTTGTGAGGGTGGTCGGAGAGCAAGGGTCAAGGCCATGTTATAGCTTAGTCCTTATTTGTCACACATTGTCTCCCAACATTTCTCAATTTGTGCCTTTAGTGTCTGGGGGATGAAAGCTGGGGAAGTGCTTTGAAGGCAGTAGCCACGTGATTCTCACTCCTGATGAGTACCGGTAATGAATATCCGCTGCCTCTGCTGCCCTTTACAAATTGATATTGCAATATTATATACCACAGCTGACCTACATTGCAATAGGTGAGAGAAATATTTCAATATTGTTATACTAAAAAATGTATCACTTTCATACAATTTGTTTATAATTCGGCATATGATAATGGTGACCAAACATTTTCATCTAAAACAATTCATTTAAAACTATCAAAATAAAAATGAAAATCAAGTTAACTTAAATACACACATATTTTGCCTTTCTTAAAGGGACACTGTGCAGGAAATGGTCAAAAAAGGTACTGCAACTATGCTGCTCATTGAAACTGGACTGCCTATTGCCACATTTGATCTTTTCATGAAAGTTTACTAAGTAATAAACTAATATTTTCTAGTATGGCCCAAGCACAGTCATTTTTGCAGCTAAAAATGGCTATTTCTGGAAATTCAAAATGGCGGACCATGGAGAAGATCCCCCTTTTCATGTAAGAAAAGTGATTTTTTTTTCAGTCATAATGAATACTTAGAATTTTATGGTGGTGGTAAGTATTCATGAAAAAGGTAACATTAGTGAATGGATAGTATGAATTCTGGAAATAAACAACTAAAAATCTCACACAGCGTCCCTTTAAGTTTCTATAAGCTTGTGTACATTTTTGGGACACTCTATATAATGTATTATTATCTAATACAAAACACGATATAGATTTTGCCATATTAATATCCTAATATATTGAGAACAGTATATCTCATAAGGGGCCATTACATAATATAAGAGGCATTCATTATTTAGCTCTCAGAATATATTACTTACTTATGTACTTACTTGCTTTCTTTCTTGCTTGGTGTCTTGCTTGCTTGCTTGCCTACTTGCTTGCCTACTTGCTTGCTTGCTTCCTTATTGATTATTTTGCTATTTCGAGTTCAATAGGGGTCAGTGAGCACATGCTGGCCAATCATGTCAAGGTCGTCAAAAGAGGGGAAGGTCATCAGAGCTGAGAAAAGGGAAGTCACTTGCGCTCCAGCCTTTGTGCTCACAGTCCAGGACGGTAGACAATAGAGAGCAAACTGGTCCACTTCAGAATGACAAGGCCAGAGAAGACTGGACACTGAAGACTTTACCATATGTTGGTGTAAGCAAGCATTTTGACGCAGCGCATCTTCTTCAGAGTAAAAGAAAGAAAGAAAGAAAGAAAGAAAGAAAGAAAGAAAGAAAAAGAAGACGCATTGCGTCAAAACGTTAGTCATTATATTTGCACCACAATAAAATAATATAATAAAAAAAATATTTGAGTGCTCCAGCCTTCCCTGGCCTAGTCCTTCTGAAGTGGACCAGTTTGCTTTCTGTCTTCACAGCTGAGTGGAGGTCACAGCTCCACACAAAAGGCGGTCGCAGCAACTATTTCCTGCAAGTCCAGCGGCGTGGACAGTGGACACTATTTGTGGCATAACCATGTTGACGATAGTGGGTGGGTGGATCGATTGGAGTGCAGTGTGTAGCATTGGTTGGATGGCTGTCCACACTGTCACTTCTTGTTCTTTAAAGTCCGGGTGCAAAAGGGCTATACCACATGACTCTGCCCAATCGTCACTGCCTTGTTGCCTTGATATTACGTAGAAACTTTGAGTCGGCCTACGCACGGCACTACAGTACAAATGTAGCTCACATTCAACGTCATCATTCACGAGCATAACATTGTAACATGGTGACATGTACGTCAATATGACCGGAGGCAGCAGGCCCACTGCACAAAATAATAACACACAGTTTTAGACTACCTGTGCCATCCACGTTCAAACATGCAGAGAATGCACGCACATCAGTGGCCTAAGTCAGTGTTTCCCAACCAGGAGTACGTGTACCACTAGGGGTACGCGAGCACACTGCAGGGGGTACTTGGAAAAATGTTATTATTATAACAAATGTATGGAGCAGTCACATCAGGACAGAGAAAGCGATATAGAACATGAATTAGGGGGTACTCATGGCACGCAAGAGGCTTAGGGGGTACGCAAGACAAAAAAGGTTGGGAATTGGGACCAATACAGAAGATAAATCCAAGGAAATAATACATGTCCGCAACACTGTTCAGACTATGCGCCCAAAAATTTGATGGCACGATGTTTCGGACGCTCAGTCCTTCATGAAGTGCAACCTTGGCGGACATTTATAATTTCCTTTTGATACTGTCCCATTTTTGGAAATGAGCTCATATTACACCTCCACTTGAGTTAAATAATTGAGTTTTACCTTTCTCCTGTACTTTCAACCGTTCTCTGAGTATGGCAGTGCACATTATACCTCCATGCTAGCAGTTAACATTGAGTCCTATGAGACCAGCTGGCGGCTAACTGGTCTCATAGGAGTCAATGTTAACTGCTAGCTTGGAGGTAAAATTTGCACTGCCGTACTCAGAGAACGGTTAGAAGTTGTTATTGAATTCATTGTAGAGAATGTAATGCATTTTAGCAGTTTACTTGCAGAATTCATGCTGCCCATTCCCAAGTGTTATCTTGTTCATGAGCATTTTCCACCACTATCAATTTCAAAGTATTCATTATGACTGGGAAACGGACATTTTCCTCTGTGTCCGCCATTTTGAATTTCCAGTAAAAGACATCTTTGGCAGCAAAAGTTATTAGACCACTTAGTAAATGTATTGTTCCTTACACTTACTACTAGTAATGACTCAGGACACAACTGTCAAGATGTATATCTCAGTACGTTTAATACTCAACTCCTTCATGTGTCATCGATCCACATTATATATGGCTACCCCAGCCCCCTGCTGGTTATAACATGCCATTACATCTCCCCCTTTCAGTAGGCAGTTTAACTGTTTTAGGCAAAACATTACCATAACAACATTCTTTAAACAGTATGGCTATTTTCTTATTTTCATTTACCATATAACCTTAAGGATTCATTTTTATTCATTTCAAACTCCTAAATAAAATCTTAAAGCTCAGCATTAACCTCATAAGCTGATAAAGACACATTTTACCATAGCCATCTTGTATAACTGCATTGACTATTCTGAATACTTTATGTCTACTAAATCTGAACATTGCAATTCAAACAAAACAAAAACATAACATTTTTATTTTACAGCTTGGGTATGGTATATTCCCCTTTTCCCTTTTTTTTTTCTCTTTTCTGTCCAATGTTCAAAGGTCAAGTCTTTCGGGCGGCCTGGATGGTCGGCCCGACCTAGTTGTAACAGTCTCACCTGGTTCTGGAGGTACTGGTACTTCCCTGAGGTGAGAGCGGTTGCGTCGCAGTTGTCCTCCTTCTGCTGTCTCCACCTCGTAGGAGCGCGGTGTGTGAGCCGGCCCCACGACGGTCGCTCTGGTGTTTGTCGGTCTGACCCACACCTGCTGTCCCGGCTGAAGAGGTGGCAGGGTTTGAGTGCGATGTCTCCTGTTGTATGTCTGTTGTTGTTGCAGCTTCAACGCAGCGTCCTTCGTCCTGAAGGTTTGTAGATCTGGCCACTCTGGTTGTAGCTGTGCTGGAGACACTGGAACCGGTGTTTTGATCCTCCTGCCCATCAGCAGCTGAGATGGGGAGAATCCATGGGCCAGTGGAGTGGCCCTGTAGGCCAGCAGCGCCTTGTGAAAGTCTCCCTCTTTCTGCAAGAGAGACTTGACCGTTCTCACGGCCCGTTCTGCCTCCCCGTTGCTACGAGGAAAGCGGGGACTGCTTGTCACATGGGTGCAGGCTTGTACGAAATTCAGAATTTCTGAATTAAATTCAATTCAGGAAGTGGAATTGAATTTGAATTGAATTGACTCCACCCCTACAGGATGTTGAATTGAACTGAATTTGAATTACAGGAAATGGAATTCAAAATGGAATTGAAACTCACTGCAATTCAGGAAGTGGATGAACACACAACTTTTGCCTTTTCAAAATAATAAAATACAACAATAACAGTGTAACTAAGTACAATAGCATTAACAAAAATATATATTGCTAATAAATTTAACTACAAATGTATTCAGCATTCAAAATGATAAGTAAATGTTGTATAAACCATGCAGGCCCCCATTGTGATTTTCAGTAGTTGCATGTATAATAATTAGTGTTATGCAAGGCCTACAGATGACTTTCACACTTCTTATTTGTTATGTACCAAAATGTATGTAAATATTACCACCTAAGGTCTACAGCAAATAGAGAATGGCATTGTACTAACTCAAAATGGAAGTTTAAAAAACCTGAAAATCAAATAATTACCTACCCAAATCCTAAAGCACTGCTAGGAAGCAGCCCAACAGGTGACCTAAGGGGGCTATAATTCACTCTTCCCACCCACCTTGCAGTGCCGGGAATAGACACATGCTTATAAATATACAGCACCATCTAGTGTTCTTATTTTATCATTACTTTGAGTTTCTTTGAATTTTACACCACCACCCAGGGATGGGCAAAGACACAACTAAATGTATTTCAAAATACAATGCAAAATACCCAGCTCCCCAGCTCACCCAGTTACAAATGCGTTACAAAATACATAACAGTAAATGTATCAATAATCAAAATACACAAAATACAACAGAAACTAGGTATGTGGGTGTGTCCTGACTTTCAAGCTAATGAGTCTGGCTATTTGGTGTAGCGGTTAGAGCCCCAGTTTTGCATGCCAGAAGTTCAAGGTTCGAGTCTCAGCAAGGAAACTCAATTTCCCTTCTCAATGGCTTGTATGGCATGACCAAAAATAACAATTCAATTCACTTACACAATAAAAGGTAGGCCTACTTTAAACCACACAAACTCCTGTGTAGCCATCATTTCCAGTCATTGAACAAACAATAATGTTAAGTTCTTGTAATTATGGAGAAGACTATATAAACAATGGGCTACTTGGCACAACTGAAGGTAGGAGTATTGTTGCGCTCTAGATGTTACAAAAATTAACTAGGTGCGTGGACCCAAAAGAAGTAGAATATAAACGTAGGAGCAGGTTCGCACACTAAACAAGACACAAAGGTCAAGCACAAGGAGTTTTTTATTTGAGCAGGGTAGAGCAGACGTTTCAGGCTGGTGCCATCATCAGTGCTCTCAGTGCTCGCAATGAGCCCAACTACTGTGCAGCAATTGAATAGTACCCACCAGGGTTGACAAGAGACAGGTGCAGTGGGAGGAGCTAATCAACAGAGCAAAATCCAATTATGCAATCAGGCAATTCAATGATGAACGTTTACAAACAAGTGAGTTCAAATAGACAGTATGTAAAATGCAGTTTTTTCAGATTACACATTTACAAGAAACAAGCAAGATTGAAGTCCTCATTCATCCCTTTTGGGGATAGGCAGCCAAGTTCATGAATCCAAAAGCATTCTCTCTGAAGCAGAGTTCTGTCCAGGTCCCCACCTCGCCTTTTAGGCAAGATTCTTTCGACCCCCCAAAACTTGAGGTCAGCAACAGAATGTCCGGCTTCTTGGAAGTGTCGGGCAACTGGTGACACCTCATCATGTCTTGTTAAGTGTGCGAACCTGCTCCTACGTTTATATTCTACTTGGCACAACTAACATTTAAAAAATGGTACAGATATGTCAAGGTCTGTACAATAAACAAGAAAGTGTATCTTGTAAATTATGTCCACGTATCTTGCAAAGCGTCACTAATGCACCATTTGTGGCCTTAGAGCGCCATCTTGTGGGTGATGCATGGTGCAGCATTAGTAATGATCACGGTTGCACCTTTGGTGCTTAGCATGGCAATTTCAATTATTGATGATATTTTATCAAGAGTGACGTTTTTTGATCCAACAGCATATATTCAATAATTCAGAATTTTGAGGCTGGTTATTCGTTAGAAACTCGTAGTCAGGTAGTCACCTGCCAATGATACCTGGGAATTGAACTGTCAATCTTTGGAGTCCTTCACCCCTTTCCCAGACAAACACTTTTACATTCCAATATAATTACAAGCATCACTTACATACTATTTGATCTGTGTTCCTACTATGGAATTGCATTGTTCAGGAGAAAGTAGGCTATTGTATTTTCTCTTATTTTGAAAATTCAAAATACAGGGGGGAAAGTATTTTGATACAAACTTCAAATACTTGTAATTCACTGACATGAAATACAAAATTCAAAATACTATGTTCTATTTCGAAATGTATTTTAATTGAAGTATTCGAGATACTGACCATCCTTGCCACCACCTAGTGTGCTTTGAATTTCTTAGAATTTAAATTCTGTGAAATTCAGTTTCCTGCCATTCCAATTCGAATTGCAATTCCATTTCCTGTTTGGAATTTCAATTCAATTCATATTGAAATTCAAGAATTGAATTTGAATTTTGGGGTCATTCTCAATTCAATTCGGAATTTCGTACAAGCCTGCATGGGTGAAATCATAGTCCTGTGCAAACTGGGAGAATTCCATGCACGAAAATTGTGGGCCGTTATCTGTGACCAAGACATCCGGACAGCCGTGTCTACCAAACACAGCTTTGAATCTGGCTATTGTCTGTTTTGCTGAGGTGCTGGGCAGTGTGCAAACTTCGATATAGCGAGAGAAGTAGTCAATCATGACTAAATAGTTCCCATTCTGCCATTGGAAAAGATCTGCTGCGACCCTCTGCCAGGGTCTGCTCGGGAGCTCAGTAGTCAGGAGGGGCTCAACAGCTGTCTGAGCTTCACACACACATATTTCACACTTTTCCACCATCTGCTTCACAGCGGACGTGATGCCAGGCCACCAGACTGACTCTCTGGCCCTAGCTAGACATTTGTTGATGCCTTGATGTCCCTGGTGCAGTCTCTGGAGTATTTCAGCTCTCATGTGTTCTGGAATGATCAGTCTCTCACCTTTCATGAGCAGTCCTCCCCCTACATGCAGGCATGACCTGTCCTGCCAGAAGGGTTGCAGCAGTTCGTGCACGTCGCGTCTGTGTTCAGGCCAGCCGTTTGCAATGTAACGGCTGAGGCGTTTGCAGCCGTCATCCGAGCGTTGGGCACTTTTTATCTGTTCCAGCTTTGTAGGTGTGGCTGGGAGGCTTTCCACCACGCTGTTCAGGTAAGCTTGGCATTCTTTTTCCTGGTTGTGCTCAGCCTCGGTGCCTGTGGTTGGAAGAGGCGCCCTCGACAGCGCGTCAGCAGTTATTAGGTTTTTACCTGGGACATGGATAATGTTGAAATTGAATCTGAGCAGCCTGAGTCTGAACCTGATGATCCTTGGCGGCAGGTCATCCAGTGCTCTGGACTTCAGGAGTGAGAGGAGTGGCTTGTGGTCAGTTCTAATGGTAAAGTCCAGACCACTTATGTACCCTCGCAGGCGCTCGCATGCCCAGGTCAACGCTAAAGCCTCTTTTTCTATTTGGGCATATCTTGATTCAGCTTTCGTGAGGCTTCGTGAAATGAAAACGACAGGTCTCCACTCACCGTCTGGCTGTTTTTGTGTCAAGACCCCCCCTAGCCCATAGGAGGAGGCATCTGCAGACACGATGGTTTCATGGTTTGGACTGTACTGGGCTAACACAGTCTCTGACCCCAGTTCTTTTTTTGTCTCTCTGAACGCTTTCTGCTGGGGTGGCCCCCATGTCCAGCTGTTCTCTGTCTTCAGCAGGTCACGGATGGGCTTTGTGAGGTCAGGCAGGCGTGGTGAAAATTTGCCAACGAAATTCACCATGCCCATAAAGCGGCGAACATCCGCCACATCCCTTGGCTCAGACATTTCGAGGATCACCTTGATTTTGTCCAGGTCTGCTCTGATGCCCTGGGCGTTGATGACATGACCCAGGAACCGGATCTCAGTCAGACCGAACTGGCATTTTTCATTGAGGGTGAGCCCAGCCTCTCTGAATTTCTGCAGCACTGTGTGTAGCCTGCTGTCGTGCTGTGCCCTGTCCTGTCCTGTGATGAGAACATCGTCTGCGTGGCAGAGGACTCCATCTATGCCGTCGATGAGCTGGGAGATCCTCTTTTGAAAATGTTCAGGGGCAGACGATATACCAAAGGGCAGCCTTTTGAAGTAGTAGCGGCCCTCTGGCGTGATGAATGTTGTCAGCAGCATCGACTCCTTGTGTAGTGGCACCTGCCAGAAGCCTGATGTCGCGTCCAACTTTGTGAAGAATCTGGCCCCTTCCAGTTTGGCCAGCGTTTCGTCCACCGCAGGCAGGATGTGTCTCTCTCTGATGACATTTTCATTCAGGTGAGTCAGGTCAACGCATATGCGTATTTTTCCTGTGGGCTTCACGATCGGCACCATGCCCGCGCACCACTCTGTGGGTTCTTCCACGCGGGCTATGACCCCCAACTTTTCCATCCTGTTTAGCTCCTCTTTCACCTTGGCGCGGAGAGGAATGGCCACTCTCCGTGGTGCTGAGAGAGCGTAGGGCAGGGCGTCTCCTTTAAGCTTGATTTTGTATTCACCTTGGAGCTGGCCTAGCCCTTGGAAGACCTCTGGATATGTTGAGCGGAAGGATGCCTCTGTGTCGTCTACGCTGTTCAGCTGAGGGATCATGTGCAGTCTCCGGATGGCAGGAAGACCCAGTAGAGATGTGGTGAGGTCTTTCACGATGTAGACCTCCTCCTCGATCTTTCTGTCGCCCCTCTGGATGACTGCAGTCACTTGCCCCATGACATTCAGAGGCTTGCCTGAAGGCCCCAGGAGAGGCCTGCGTGCTGCTGTGCAGGCGCCATGTTTGTGTTCATCATATTCTGTTTCCGGAATGGCAGTCACAGAAGCACCAGTGTCCACTTTAAAACATACAGGCCCGCCATTTACAGCAAGTGTCTCAGTCCATGTGGATGACTGTGAGTGGTTCACAGCCCCCAGGTAAGCAACTGAATTGTCCTCATCTATGCTGTCTACTTTTTGTGCACCTCTGCACACAGCAGCATAGTGTCCTTTCTTAGAACATTTTCTGCACTCGACGTCCTTTGCTGGGCACTCCTTCCAGGAGTGTTTTGGAAATTTGCCGCATTTCCCACACATCCAAAAAAATGTTGAAGTCCGTAGCTTGAACTTAATGCTGAACCCGCCCCATAGGCCCATGACTTAAGGGGGCGCTACAGAGCCCATGTACCGAATAAGGGGCGGGGCTTGTTTGGAGAGGTACGTGCTACCCTACCAAACAGCTGTGCGAAGTAACTTTGAAAGATATGCATGGCAACCCCCTCAGAAAGGGCACATTTTCTGTAATTTTTTCTCCAGAATTCATGAAGCCGCCATCTTGTTTTCTTAAAACATATTGAAAATTCCTTCACAAAATATCATCTCCAATGTCTTAAGATCATTTGCATTTCGGAACAAAACCAAACAAGTGTACGTTTCAGGAGGAGTACATCAAAGTACATGGTATGACAATTTGGGCATATGTCAAAAGTTCAACTTCAAGTCCAATTACCTCACTTCCTGTTGGGTGTGGCCATGGCCTCCCGTAGACTTTTTTGCATCTCTTAGTGAGATACACACCCAAAAAAAATTTGGAGTCCGTAGCTTCAACTTTATGCCGGTCCAGGCCCATAGGCCCAGGACTTAGGGGGGCGCTACAGAGCCTATGCTTTGAATTAAGGGTGGGGCTTGTTTGGAGAGGTACGTGCTGCCTTACTAAACACCTGTGCAAAGGAATGTTCAAAGATATGCATGGCAACTCCCTCAGAAAGGACACAGTAGAAGCACATTCGCAATGCTTTATTTTCCCCAGACGTTTAATCGCATTTAAGTGAAAGTGCCATGTATACACATCGCAAAATAACTCTTAATCCGATCTATTTAAATCGCATTTATTAAATCGGACTTAAAAACATCATGTACACGTAACCAATGTCTCATTGATTAGTTTATGGAACTTACTGTTTGTCTGTTACGGTCCACGAAGACAATATCCACGTGAAAACGCAAACGCCTGCAAACCACTGTTTTGACAGAAAGACAGTTCACCTGTCGCCTACTCTGTTTTCTTCCCAAAGCGGCATTTAAAAGTATTCCATGAAATCCAACATCAACGTCACTTCAAATAGGTGACAGCATCATGCACACACATGAAATAACACTTCAGTGAGGGGGGAACATCACTGCTCTCATATTAAAGTGAAAAGAGAATTTCACATTTTAGTTTATTTAATGTAGGCCTATGTAAAATTGCAAATAGCCTATTCATTGAAATCTGTCCAGAAAGGGTTGTAATGTTTGCCTGTTGGTTTCGACTTGGCTGTATGCTGCGGGTGAGGCGGGGTGAATCCCTGCGCAGCCTTTCTCCCGCTCAGTTTTCGCCTCGATATCGCATCCACTTGCCCCGTTGCCTCGGTTGACCGTAGAACTGCCTGTTGCTTTTTCACCTCTTCGTGCTGCTTAACTTGCGTTACTGCCGTCTTTAAGTCCAACTTTTCATTTAGTTGCATTCTTTCTGACAATTTTGCATCGCGTATGCCCACAACAATCCTATCTTGGATCAGTTCCTCGCGCAGCACACCGAATTTACAATGCTCGGCAAGTTTATGCACTGCTGTGATAAAGCTCTCTGCAGATTCGCCTACTTCTTGGCATCTCTTATTAAATTTGGCTCGTTCATAAATTACATTGGTGTTGCCAACAAAGTGTTCATCAAAAGCCTTTTTTACTTCATCGTAATTGGCCACTTTAGCTGCCTCTAAACCAAACGAATCCAAAATGTCCTCGGCTTTGTCGCCCATTGTATAAATCAGAGAATTCACCTGGAAAGCGCTGTCTTTGTCTTTCAGTCCCGATGCGACTCTGAAGCGTTCGAAGCGTTTGATCCAGGCTGGCCACGAACTTGGCTCGTAGTCAAAAGCTCCGGGCGGCGTGATAGTGAAGATGTGGTCCATGCTACCTGGCGTTGTTAGCTGGTCGCTAGCTTCTTAGCTTTCGCCGACTTCGCTCCCTTTTCACCGTTGCACGACACACACTCTCCTATATCCACCGAAAACTGCACAAATAGTTGTCACAGTTCTTCCGCATCGACTCTTCCTGTCGTGGGTTGTCGAATTCTGACACCATGTATTGTTCCTTACACTTACTACTAGTAATGACTCAGGACACAACTGTCAAGATGTATATCTCAGTACGTTTAATACTCAACTCCTTCATGTGTCATCGATCCACATTATATATGGCTACCCCAGCCCCCTGCTGGTTATAACATGCCATTACAGTAAATATTAATGAAAAGATCAAATTTGGGAAAGGACAGCATAGTTGCAATGAGCAGCAGTTGCAACTTGCAATCCTTACTCTGACTACCATCCTACATAGATTAAGACATAAGAAGAAATGAAAAAAGATATAAGGAGAGGGGCAAACAGGAGAAAGGAAAGTGAGAGGGGAAGTTGTAGATGAAGGCAATGAGGTAGGATGGAAAAGGGAACGTAAGGAATGAAGGGAAAGAAAAGGATGGGCAGGGCGAGCTGATGATGTGAAGGGAAGGAAAGGAAATAGTGATGGGCGTCTATGGGGAGGGTGAAATGGAAGAGGAAATGAGAAGTCATAATGAAATAAAATGATGCACAAATGTGAGCCATTGAGAACTGAAGACAGTTGCAGTCAACCATCAGAAAATATCCAGTTGTTCTCTACAACCAATGCAGTTTTCTTTTTTTTCTTTTTTTTCTTTTTTTATAGATATACCGTTTATCTATTTTGTTTTGTCTGATTGTATTTTTATTGTGGGATTTGTGAGCACATCAAAGTACATTCTGACCAACTGTATTTGAAGAGCTCTTTTCCAAAACGCTATATCCACAATTTTTGACTTTTTGTATTTTAATATTGGAATTGACTGATAAGTAGTCCTATCATCTATGTGTGAATTCTTGCCATTTAAATGTTTTGAGTACATGCTTTTTAAACTTCTATGAAATGCATTTTGTAATGCAATTCAATAGAATGCCCAATACAAAAATGTCAATTTCCCAACAGTCTATGAATGGATATACAGTATCTATTTTTTGAAAAGAGCTCTTCATTTGTATACTGTTGATATTTCTATAATAGGCGTGCACAGATAGGAACGAAGTGGTGCTAAGCACCTACGTCTTTGCCTTACTTGACAAAAAAATGCCCTTTTTGAATAGTTATTTTTTTGAAGATTGAAAATGTTTTTGTCACAATGTCCTGTGGTCCATGTTGACATGATCATCTGCAAATACTTGACAATCAAAAGCATGTAACAATAATGCTCTGATACAGCATATAGCCTCAATAGCCTATAAGGTAATCAGAAGTTCCACATGCCCCCTACCCCCCTTGAGCACCTGCCCCCCAAAATGTCTGTGCACGCCACTGGCTATAATAAACTTGAACTTGATTCTCAATTCAATATAAGAAAATATTTGATGATTTTATTCAGCAAGCGATTATGGTTAAGCGCACAGACTTGGACATCCCAGCAGTAGCAGATTTGATTTGCGACACTGACAATAGGGCGGTTAGGGGGAGGAACTGGATAGCTCTCCTCCAGGCTCCCCTATATTAGGCTCTCAGCTGTGCTGAGCATTTCACATTACTTTACTACATTATATTACACATAGCTGACACTTTTTTTATTCAAAGCAAGTCATTATTATTTACAGGTTATTGTTTATATTCCCTAGAGTAATGTGGGGTTAGGTGCCTTGCTCAATGGGATGAAGATGTAAGGTGTAAGGGTGGACATCAACTGTCAACCCTCTGATCTTAAGACCACCTCCCCTAACCATTAGCCATGTCAGCTATGGCCATGCATGAGTGATGGGTGTGTTTGTTTCAGCATTGTGAACCATGAAGTACTACTGTGAGATCACAAAGATTAATATGAAAACAGTCTTTCAAAAGCTTTCAATAACTTAAAATAATAATAATTTTACAACTGGAACCATTTCTTTGAGGGCATGTAGGCCTTTCTGTAAGCACGACACGCCAGGAACATTAATGACTCATTATTGATGTTTATGACTGTTGTCATGATGTGTCGTTAGGTTTTGACATCCAAACAATTTCAATTATACATTTCAAAAAGCAAACAACACCCTTATGAGAACATCAACACCCATATGTAAACTCCTTCAAATATTGTGAATTGTCACTCATAACTATTTAAATAACATATTTCCAAAGCAACAGAACTTGTCACTCTAATACATGATGCCTCAAAAAACGCTCAGTATGTTTGAAGCATGTTATGCCTCATTAAGCTACATGTTCAGGCATGGTGTGAGAGGAATGTCTCACTCCATCACATGTTCAATCCTGGTGTTTAACAAATGGCCTTTACGTTTTCCAACTTACAGTGATTGAAACATGATGTAGAGTTGGGTGCTTCTAAATTCTTGAGAACAGTCTTAACATTTGTATGGTCATATGTAGTCTTGATCTTGTCAAAGTCGTGACCGTATTTGCTGTTGCGGATTTCAGTCGTGTGTTAGTGTCACATCCTAAAGTAGGTCAGTTGTTGTGGTCTATCTTGTCTCTGTGTGTAATAAATGGACTTTCAGTTTTGCCACTGTGGAATGAGTGAAAAGGTTGTAGGATCATTCATCGAGACTCCTCGTCAGCTGTCTGTTATAATTTCGAACGCTCTCATGGTACAGGCCACTTAACTGAAGAGAAGACTCCGGAGCGGCACAGACACAATACTCTTCAGATGCAATACTGCTCTTCTCTCCAGTTAAGATTTCCTGTCTGTCTCCCGTCGACCCAGAAGATGACAAATCAGAAGCGCGTGGAATTATCCCTTTGTTGTTAACAACATATAGGCCACTGTTTTTGAGTGAAACAGACATCCCATTACTGTCTACTGTGATTAACAGCTTGAAGCATGACAGCTGATTGGTGAGCTCTGGACGGGTGGTGGTGGTCAGGGCTGGACGGATGGAAAAATTCAGGATGGGCATTTTCAGCCCAGACCTGGCCTCTGACGCTGTACTTTGTACTTTGTACTGTACTTTGTACTTTGTACTTTCTAATTTGTATTGAAAAACGTGACTGAATACTGAAAAACTTTGGAAGGCTTGATGGGCCGTTAATGTCCTCACGCGCACACACACACAGAGAAGCTTACAGTAGCTGACCACTACTGATAGGAAAGCTAGGCACAAAATCATCAACAGGCCACCAGGCAAATGCCCTGCATGCACTATGGCCAATCCGGCAGTAGTGGCGGCAGTTTTTCGCAGACTGCGTGACACTTTGTTTGGTTTAGGGCCACGGTCACGACCAAGCCTTGTCTTACTTACTTAACGGAAAACTGATGGCTGTCATGTCGTGACAAGACTGTACTGACGGAGAGACGGCTAGCCAGGGCTCAGACAGGATACGTTACCGCCTCACAGATTGATGGACAGGCCCCTGCCAGATATCTGCCACTGGACACGATGACCCATCTGCCAATCGGCCCCCATCGGCCCACAGCTTCCTGTTGCTAGTCAACCAAGGCCCACTGAGTCATCCTAAAGGGCCGCCAGGTCAAACTCACGTCACTTGCATATGTTGACGCTCCCTATAGCACCGCCGGGTTAAACGTAAGGTACTTGCATACGTTGACCCTACAGAGGCGGCATATGAGGAAGAATTCACTGAGACTATATTGAGTAAAGTGGAGCCGTATGAAGGACAGTTTCCTAAGACTACACTTTAGTGTCCTTTTGAACAGCCCACAGATGCACAAGAGGAAAGTGAAGCTAAGAATAAAAAATATAAATGGATAAAAATATCTAAGAGGAGCAAAACGTATGTCATAGATGTGGACTATATACATGAACAACACTATGTTTAGGATGTAGCGTAAATAAAGAGCCTTAATCCTTATGAGCTATTTCATTGAATGACTGGTCCTGAAAGTAACATTTTCCTGATATGTCTCTTTTTAAAATGCGATTACATATGTTACTTACTATCACCTCTACTTACTAGTGGTCCTCATTAGGCAAAAGCTGTCCCATCCAGTGTTCACTTGCCAGAAACTTCATAAATCCACTCCTTATACATAAATAAAACGTAGTATATAAATTCATTATTTCTATCAGTATCAGCCTCCACCTGTTTACAATGGTTTATAAATTATTCAATTTCAGCTTTAATGATGAATGTTAATTTATTTCGAAAATTATTATTTTACTTAATTAATGATCATTAAAAAGTAGAGTTACATAGTTTCTTGCGGACAGAGATTAAAAGTCCATCAGGTGATTTCCTACTTCCTGTTAACGTAAGACGTGAAGCCATATCGATGTCACCAGAGGCACCTTAGATCAGTGTTTCCCAACCTATGGGTCGGGACCCACCTTATGGGTCGCCAAAGATCCACAGGGGGTCGTGGAGCCCTCTTGATTTTAAGGGGTTTCATTTTAAATATATATAGCCCATGTTGAATAAAAGACAAAGCATTTAACTAATAAATGCATAGAAGCAACAAATTGTAAGTGCTACATTAAACATTTATTCTAAATTTCACCACAGACAAATTGAGGAATAAAATAACTAAAATTAGTTTTCGCAGGAAACAGAGGGCATCTTGTGACTCCGTCTTGTGCGGGCGCTCGCGTGGTTGGGTCACCAAAGCTTACAATAGTAAAAACATGGGTCCCTGAAGAAAAAGGTTGGGAACCACTGCCTTAGATGACACCTTCTCACGGATGGCCTCATCCTCTCACATGAGCCCTTGGTTTGGAGCTAGCATTACAGCATGGATATGTGGCTTTATTTATTTCAGTCCTGTCTCCCCCTGTATTGGTGTTTGCTGTTTCATAACCATATTCGAACATTAAATTAAAGTGATGAAGGGTGTGTGTTTCTGTGTGTGTGTATGTGTGTGTGCACACGTGCGTGCTTGTGTGCTTGCGTGCGCGCGCGTGTGTGTGTGTGTGTATGTGTGTGTGTGTCTGCCTGCGAGTGCATGTGTATGTGCACATCTGTTTGCGTGCATGCTTGTGTGCGTGTGTGTGTGTGTACGATTGTGCGTGCATGTGTGTAATGTCTAATGCGACACGCTGCTGATTGGAGGGCTCTCATCTCTAGTCTCCACCAGAGACGGCGGGACGATGGAACAACGCCCACCCACCCACACAGAGAGAGAGAGAGAGAGAGAGAGAGAGAGAGAGAGAGAGAGAGAGAGAGAGAGAGAGAGAGAGAGAGAGAGAGAGAGAGATAGAGATAGAGACAAACACAGAAACAAGATTGATGACCCAGGGCTCTCCTTTCTTTTCTGTCTTCCCTGACAACTGCCGTCCATAACAGGCTGTGGCACACACACACACATGCACACATGCACGCACACGCGCACACACGCACATGCGCACACGCGCACACGCACACTCACACACACGCACGCATGCACGCACGCATGCACGCACGCACACACACGCAGGCACGCACACACGTAATGACATTATGCTCATAACACCTACTCACACAGAAAATACAATTCCCACAACCGCATCTCATATCCATGTCTTTGACTCACAAGTTGCCCTCGTCAAAAAAAGACAATATGTGGCATTAAAAAAGATAATGCTATAACAACATGTTCATATAATGTCGGTATTACACAATATGATGGACATTTCCTAATTCCTCATTAAGAAACATATTGCACGTTTGTATGGCCTCACAGCTTTGTGTCTTGATCAACAAAAAATGTTGATGTTGTGTTGATATTTACGGAATAGGTTGATCCTGTGGTCATGAGAAAAACTGACAAAAGACCTGTAAAATCCTGAAAATGTATACATTTTTTCTGCTTTTTCGTTGTTCTCTCACAGTTCTCTATCTCTCTGTCTCCCACACTCTAAGAATTTCTTCCTCCATCTCTGTCATCGTGTACTCAATTTCACCACCAGGCAAATCATTTGACTCCATAGCTAGCTTGTGAGTTTTGGGATGATGATCAGAAAGTCTACGTGTATTTTAACAACAACAACAACAACAACAACAACAACAACAACAACAACAACAACAACAACAACAACAACAACAACAGCAATGCATTCGTTTTATAGTGCTGCTCATGACACTCAGAGACGCTTTTAAATGTGGGGTTGCAGGTTAACCATTTTTAGAAAATGTACCATTATGACATCACGTTGGGGGTTCCGCAGGCTCATAGGAGTCTATGTAGAACCTTAGAATCCTGGGGGAGTTCCCCCAACTTGATGTCATACCTGCAACCCCACCTTTAAGTTGGTTCGACAAATGCGATAGTAATTGGTGTCAACCTCAGCGATGCACAGAGATCCCCCAATAGAGGTTAATGGGCTACAGTATGTGTGGGAGAGGTGACAATAGGTCATCATCATGGAGAGAATGGATAGCATTTCACACTACTTACAACACAATACATTACTAAGGAACTCATCAACCCTGGTTGCCACGTGCCGAAGGAGGGGTAAAAGGGGTCAGTTGTCCTGGGCCCAGGGAGAGATGGGGTCCAGAATTGGGACCCTATTACACAGTATATTTTGGGTGGGGGGCCCTCTCAGATGATTGTCCTGGGCCAGGCCAAGGCTGTCAGCAGCCCTGGCCAAGTGTATTACCTGAAAAGAAAAACCTGACATGATGATTCATTGGTTTCCTTCAACCTGTTTCTACGGGGAGGCGTTGAGGTCTCTGAGAAATTAAAGTGATGGATGATGTGTTGAGAACCCACCGCATGGCTAACAGTGCCAACACAGTCATATGATAAGACATGATGGCTTAGTAGTGGCTTAGTGTTTTATTTGACACATGGTTTCCTGAAACTGTCAGAAAAGACACTCCAAAGATTCTTCTCCGGCTCTCTTACATCCAGATCCCTTCTGGGTACTAGTGAAATTGTATACTTGAGTATGACAAAAAAAGTTGTCCTGGAGGATAGTCAATCATTTTGTGCCATTGTTCTTTAATCAAACATGTGGAGATAATACCTACAGAAGTATATGAGATGTCAGAGTTAATATGAGAAATCAGAGATGAAGAGCACTGCCCACAGTGCAGATAGAAAACGCCAGTGTCCCACAGTGTATCGCATGTTATCATGTTGTCCAGCTTGTTATTATGGTTACGCAATAAACCAGATGAAGCATGGGGAATTACATTCATTTGGACTGTGAAGATTTATTGATTTATATATGTAAACAATATTAAAAAGGCCCTTTGAACATTTAAGAGGATGATTTGTATAAAATGAGATGCAATGATATATAAATATAGAACTGTGCCATCTGTTTGTAAATTAGCAATAAGATATGTCTATGCCTGTGCAATTGTGTACAGATGACTGATCACCTAATAAGATAATGTTCACAAAGTAGGCGTAAACAAGGTCGAAACATACGTATTACTTTAGAATTATGGCTGCAATTTCATATTCTTCAATACACCGGCTCACGTCCTCATAAAGATTTGGCTCTGAGATCGTGCGTGATTTCATGGTGGTGAAATGTACGGCATGGCCCTTTTTGGGACTGTTTTTTGTTTTTATGGGGTGGTTTTGGTGGTGAGCTGACATAGTCCCTCTCCATCTGGCAGCAAGCTGTGTGTGTGTGTGTGTGTGTATGTGTGTGTGTGTGTGTGTGTGTGTGTGTGTGTGTGTGTGTGTGTGTGTGTGTGTGCGTGTGCGTGTGCGTGTGTGTCCTCTTCTGTCTCCCAGACCAGGTGGAGTGTATACTTGTGGGTGTGCGTGTATGCATGTGTGTGTGCGTGTGTGTGGGTGCATGTGGGTGTGTACATGTGTATCTGCTCATCTCTCTCAGAGGTCAGATGGAGTGTGTGCATGTGTGCGTGTGTGCGTGCGTGCGTCTCCTCCTCACTCCTGGCCAGGTAGCGCTCCTCCAATGGGACTAATTATTGAGTCCCATCCGAATCTTTCAGCCCCACATGTTTAGCCACAATGCAATATGTGTGTGTGTGTGTGTGTGTGTGTGTGTGTGTGTGTGTGTGTGTGTGTGTGTGTGTGTGTGTGTGTGTGTGTGTGTGTGTGTGTGTGTGTGTGTGTGTGTGCGTGCGTGCACGTGTGCGTGTGTATTTCAGGGTGTGCCAGACAAGTAATGATAGATAAAATAAATCAACAAGCACTGTCTCTATTGATCCTCCTTCCGTCTTTATTCCAAGAAAACAGATCTCTCAGATTCAAGCTCAATCATTGCGGTGTCCATTTGTTAACACTAGCGCGGCGAGCACGACATGTACCTCACGTTATAGTGCGGCACAATGGCCTCTCCACAGACACCTCCGGAACACAGAGTGGTGCATATTCATGTGGCAAATCCCTCCCGGCCCGGCGCTACGCAACTCCACCTTACTCGAGCGCAAAGACCCGACTGTATCGCTTTAATAATCTCTATTATTTGACAAATTACCCCCTCTCCAATTAGGCCACCGTGTTTGTTTTCCTTTGAAGTTTTGTGGCTCAAGCTGTCAACGAAGTGCTGTGCTTTGCTGAGCCGCTCAACGCTGCCAAGGCAATTTATGGTGAGATGAGGTGTGAGAAGAGGATGATGGTTTTTATTTTCTTTCTAAGAGAGGGCAATTATTTGAAGAGGGGTCTGTCTGCTCAGTTCTACCCCACACACAGGCTTTTGTTTCGTGGGAACATGGCTTTGTGTAGTGTTCCCTCAGGAGTAGGCCGGGCAAGGTCACACTGAACTGTAGGCAGCTGTATGGAAGGATAAGATGTGGACCTGAAGATTCATCTGGTTCATCTGGTTCATCTTAGGCAAATGAGCTGAGCTGTATTGTAGATTGAGTGACGCCTGTGATATTTATTTTAAGCACACTTGAATGACGACCGCGTATGATAATCTGTTATATAGATTGCATGATTGACTGATGGATTGATTGATAGGTGTAAGCGACGTGACTCCTCCAAGTTTTGTTGCTGTGATGCTCCCCAATGATGTCCAGTCTTTTGGGTAAGATGAGAAGCTGTATGCTGAAACACCATTCTGATTCCTCTATGCCACGTCTGTGACACTGTGTCGTTGAAAATGTAGTACACTATGATTTTGAATTTGCCTGCTAAATGGACTTTTCCTTTCAGATTGAAATCCAAGCTTCAGCTTTTTTGCTTTTTTGTTTATTTGTTAGGGGTTTTTGGCCTTTATTTGATAGAGCTGTGCACTGGCATGCACAGAAAAAATTGGGGGCAGGTGATCAAGGCGGGGGGCATGCGAAACTTCCTACAGTATCTGGGCTATAGACGCTAGGCCTCATATTATATTGTATTGTATTGTATTATATTATTGAACACAGTACATTATATACAGTACAGGCCAAAAGTGTGGACTCACCTTCTCATTTATGCATTCTCTTTATTTTCTTAGATTTTCAGTGTGTATTTTCATTGAGGGCATCAAAACTGTGCATGAACACATGTAGAATTATGTGCTCACCAATAAATATCATTCTATGTTGTCCAACAGCAATGTCAGCTGTCTGACGTCAACACGGCACAACTGATGGCCCCACATTTCAATAACCTTATTTTTTGTCTATTTTCAAGTAAAAATGCCCAGTCAGTCATGTCAATCTTAATTGAACGTTAAAGTCCTCCAATAACTCACTCAAATTGTAGAACTAGAGTTTTGAGACCGAAAACCTAGTTTTTAAAGGGACACTGTGTGAGATTTTTAGTTGTTCATTTCCAGAATTCATGCTGCCCAATCACTAATGTTACCCTTTTCATGAATACTTACCACCACCATCAAATTCTAAGTATTCATTATGACTGGAAAAATTGCACTTTTCATACATGAAAAGGGGGATCTTCTCCATGGTCCGCCATTTTGAATTTCCTAAAATAGCAATTTTTAGCTGCAAAAATGACTGTAATTGGACCATACTAGTTAATATTTGTTTATTACTAAGTAAACGTTCATGTAAAGATCACATTTGGCAATAGGGAGCCCAGTTTCATTGAGCAGCATAGTTGCAGTACATTATTTGACCATTTCCTGCACAGTGTCCCTTTAACACTAGCCAATACAAGCATTTTACAGACATTTTTCTTGATCTGACATTGAGTCACAGCCAGTTACTTGGAGAGGTCAAACCTGTGTTGGAGGAAATCTGTGGTATGGTTTTTCACTTTTACTTTTAGTATTTGTAACACTGTTTCACCTAGATAACCAGCTATGTTTGACCAAGTTATCCATTATCAGATAAAGAAAATATTTATTGTATTGCCTGTAACAATTAAGAAGATCGACTTGAGTGACTGGATGTTTTTACTTGAAAATAGACAGAAAAATAAGCTTGTTGAAATGTGTGGGGCACACAGGTTTGCTGCGTTGACGTCACTGTTTGGCTTTTTTTTTAAAAAAAAATAATTGTTTTTATTTTTTATATATTTTCATTTGTTTGTTAAGCAGATAATTATACATGTGTCCATTCACAGTTTTGATGCCCTCTCTGAAAATGTACTATGTTCTGTAAATAGCCACAAAAATAAAGAAAATTAATTGAATTAGAAGGCGAGTCCACACTTTTGGCCTGTACTGTATTTCCTATATGTCTGGGCTATAGAGGCTAGGCCTCATATTATATTATATTATATTATATTATATTATATTATATTATATTATATTATATTATATTATATTATATTATATTATATTATATTATATTATTTTATATTATATTATATTGAACACAGTACATTGTGAAAAAACAAACTTTCAAAAGGACACTTTCTGTCCAGTGCGGAAGAGGGACAGTTTCTTTAGCACTACCTCATCCTTATCTGTGCATGTTTATGGAGCTGTGTGAGAGGGTGACAGGAAGCCAGTGGGAAAGAGAGAGAGAGAGAGATGAGGAAGGATTGGGAAATGACCTTGGGCTGCAATCGAACCCAGGTCCCCAGAGCAACACTCAATGCCCTAGCTCAGTGGTTCTCAAACTTTTTCCATCATTCCCCCCTTCAGAGGCTCTGAATGCTTCCGAGGCCCCCCCCCCAAGCAACAGCAGTACTCGCGCAGACTGATTTTGCGATCACTGCGTTGAATCATAGGAAAGGTGACTGGTCACAAAGAGGGACTGAGGTCGAATGCAGATGTGTTTTAATTTCTAATGCTATTCAAATTCATGACAATTAATGCCATAATGTTGGTGAGGGCTTTAAACTTATTGAGTTATTGGCGAGACAGGAAATCATTTCCTGAGGAGAAAAACAATCCAAAATCAGATGTCACACGCCCCCCCTGAGATGCCTCCGTGCCCCCCGGGGGGGGGGGGCTTATGCCCCACTTTGAGAAACACTGCCCTAGCTGTTTGAGTCACCCACGGAACAGGACGCAAGATTTGTTGCTTTTTGATGCAAAATGACATCCAGTTGCCTGCAACTCGGATAAAATGTGGAGCTGTATTCAACGCCCCTCTCAATGTAATGTCCGTACCATGTTGCAGTTGACAACAACGTACGCTATGATTTAAACTTTACCTGTTCTGTGATGAATGTGTGTGTGTGTGTGTGTGTGTGTGTGTGTGTGTGTGTGTGTGTGTGTGTGTGTGTGTGTGTGTGTGTGTGTGTGTGTGTGTGTGTGTGTGTGTGTGTGTGTGTGTGTGTGTGTTATCCTAACATTTGTTGTGTTAAATGCAGAGGTGTTAAAAGTAGAAAAAAGCCAACAGTCCTACAGTTGGATCCTTGTTTAGTTTAACAGGGATCTATTTCTCTGGAATGAAGGCAACCTGAACCTCCAACAATTCATGTACATGATGATTCAAGATTCAAGATTTATTTGATCACATTTCATTATGAAAAAGAGTACAATTCTTTGGGTTTTGTCTCCTCAAAAGAGAAATGAATGTGTGTGTGTGTGTGTGTGTGTGTGTGTGTGTGTGTGTGTGTGTGTGTGTGTGTGTGTGTGTGTGTGTGTGTGTGTGTGTGTGTGAAGAATTAGGGTGAAGTGTGCAAAGAATAAATAAAAATACTGTGTGCTGATCATTTTTTGCTTCATTTGAATTCAAGTATTGAACCTATCATTATCAGGACCCCCTTCAGCTGGTTGCACTGGGCAATTGCCTAGTTTGCTTGTCCGGTTGTTCCAGGCCTGGGGCAGTCTGCACAGGGGCCCTCCTGAAGATTTGCTATTGTGTGGGGAATAGCTTTGGGGGCTTCAGAGGGGATAAGAGGACAGCTTGGCAGAGATCACATCGTAACAACATGGTTCCCCGAACTCACTGAGAAACGGTCCTTGAAATTCCTCCAATTTCATCTAGCCTACTACACACTTAACTGTCACATTTCAATGACAGTGGTGGAACTTCAGATTGGTGTCTACTTGTGTGTATACTGTAAACTGTGATGTGATCCTCAATATTCTATACTCCAATCTTTATAAAAAGATCTCATTTAGACCTTTTTTAAATCTTGGTTTGAATCTGATATGAGCCCCAAAGACACCTGTGCAATATCTCCATGGCTGTTTAATTGGTCGAAACCACTCTCCAAAAAGAGCAGCCATTTTCCTCTGTCCAGTAACAGCCCCTGAGTAGATATTTGTGTCATTGTTGTATCTCTGTCTTTCACAAATTGGCACTCTTCTGCACTCCTCCATTGAGACTCCTCTACTGTATTCTCCCTCTCTGTCTCTCTGCCTCTCTCTCTCTCTGTCATCCTGAGTGCCACTATGATGCTGGAGGACAATGTTCCTCAAAGTGAGCTCTTTTATGCAGGCTATATTGCACCTTGCTCCTTGCCTCTCTTCAGCCCCCTTCTATCAGGGATGGACACCAAAACATCCTCCTCATCACAGCACAACTTCCACCCTTGTCTTCTTCCTCCTCCTCCTCCTCTTTCGCCCATCTCCCCCTCTTCTTCCTCTTCCTCCTAATTCCCCTCCTCCTCCTCCTCCTCCTCCTCCACACCCTCTTATCACCTGCATCATCTTAATGGTCATTCCCCTCCTCTTCCTGGACACCAAAACATCCTCCTCATCACAGCACAACTTCCTCCTTGTCTTCTTCTTCCTCCTCCTCCTCCTCTTTCGCCATCTCCCCCTCTTCTTCTTCCTCTTCCTCCTCCTCCTCCTCCTCCTACTCCACACCCTCTTATCACCTGCATCGTCTTCATGGTCATTCCCCTCCTCTTCCTCCTCCTCCTCATCTTGCTCTTCCTCCTCCGCTTCCTCCTGTCCTCCTCCTCTTTTTCATCTCATGTTGGCCAGCATGTCTTCCCTCTTGTGTCGCCGCTACTCCCCTCCCTCTTGTTCTCTCCAACTCCTCTTCCACCTGGCCACCAGCATGCATTCCCTCTTGCCCCCCAAATACCTCCCCTCCCCTCCCCTCCGCTCGCCCTTGTTGCATCTCCTCCTCTCTCCTCTTCTTTGTCACCTCACAGGAGAAGTGACACAAGATGTTAGTGTTCTATTTTTCAAAGTTGGGTTTGACAACAAGGGTTTTTTGTTACAGCTATGTCACATATGTAGAAATAGAATATTGTGAATGTTAACCAGTTAACGTTCGCCCCGCCGGCGGGTGCAACTCAATGAGCTGCCTCCACCTTGAGGTCCACTACCAGGCCCGATGGCAGCACCTGGCGCCCTCGACACAAGGCTGTCCGACCAGGGGAGCATCTGCATGGGCTGGCATGGGGCACACGAGACCCCCTCTCTCCACCTGAAGATCCACTACCAGGCCCCAGCAGACACCCAGGGCTGAGCTGACACCACCATGCCCCACCAAGGGGCACTTGCCCTGGGTCACTAGGCCACAGTAGACACGTATACTACCAGGCACGAGCAGGAGCCCAGGGCTGAGCTGACACCTCCACACTACCAGGCCCACACATAGGCTAATTGCCAGGTGTAGCTGCAGGTACATGCTGCCACCCGTCGGCGGGTAATTAACTATCAAATGCCCGCCGGCAGGTACAATATCCAATCAGCCTGTAGTTCCAGGTCCTTGGCAGGTGCAGCTTGTGATTGAAGCTGGCGTTTAAAAGTGTACACACTGCCCGGCCGTCGCCATGTTTTTCTGGCGTGGTTCAGCGGAACAAGTTGACTTATGTCAGCATAATGTCACAAAAAACTCGGAAAAGAACGGGTTCCACCGCTGAGTCGAGCGCCGAACCAGCGAACTCTATCGACGGAGACGAAACAGAGACTGAATGGGAGGTTGAAAGCGATTCAGACACTGAAGTGAATACAGATTTGGAGAACGCTTCGCTGGAGGCGAGACCTTCTGACTCGGAAATGTAAGTACCAATGTATTACAGTGGTGATAGCTGGGTCTGACCCACAACGAGACAGCCGGGCCAGGGGCCTCTCGGACGGGGTAAAATTTTTTGTTAGGCTCGGTGCTTTGTTTCTATTACAGAGATGAATACACACCTCCAGCGAAGAGGATTGGTGGGAGAGGAGTAGGCAGGCCTCCCGGCAGGGGTAGAGGCAGAGGCAGAGGCAGAGGAAGAGGAGTAGGACGGCCCCCTGGATGGTCACGAGGAAGAGGGGGGAGACTTGCCCCAAATTGAAGATGGACGTGGACACCGAGGTACAGGATATACTTCCACAACAACCCATCTTTAGACCAACTCGTACGCCTGGTCCGCAAGTTATTACTGGGGGAAATGATAGCATCTTGGATCTCTTCCACCTTTTCGTCTCGCAGGAAGTTTTACAAACGGTCCTCAGAAACACCAACAAATTTGGGAGACGGAAGCATACGCTGGATTGGGAAGAACTGACCATGGCAGATACAGTCCCAGGAAAAAGTTTGTACACCCTTTGAAATTTCTTACATTTCTGTCAAAATTGGTCATAAAGCATGGTCTGATCTTCCCGGAAATCACAAGAAGGAACAACCAGAGTCTGCTTTAACTAATTCAACCCAAACATTTACAAGTTTACATATTTTCATTGGCCATAAGATGTAAACATTCACAGGACAGAAAGGCATAAGTAAGTACACCCTTGCATTCAATAGGTTTTAACCCTAAATTTGTCGCAATAACCTCAACCAGATGTTTCCTGTAGTTGCAGATCAGATTAACAAAACAATCTGGATGTATCTTGACTCCCTCTTCTTTAGAAAACTGCCCTTCTTCAGCAAGGTCTTGACGTCATGCCATATCATCTCAAATGTTTTTTGTCAGAGCTTTGACTGGGCTATTCCAGAATGTGTATTTCATTGTTATGAAGCAATTCAAAAGTCAATTGCCTCTAAAGTATGGGTTGTTGTCCCATTTCAGTACCCATCCTCTTGTGTGCCTCAACTGTGTGACAGACTACCTCACTTTGTTTCTGTAAAATATTACAATAAACTTCTGAGTTCATTGTTCCACTGATAATAGCAAACCTACAAGGGCCTGAGGCACCAAGGTAGCCGCATATAATGATGCTCCCGCCACCATACTCAAAGGTGGAGATGATGTTTTGGTGAAGGTGTGGTTCTCCAGTTCTCCTCCAAACATGATACTATGTGTTCCCCTGAACAATTCAACTTTGGTTTCAACCGTTGGGCTGCACAATATTTAGCAGTAATTTTATGAAGCATATAAATGCTTTTTCGCAAACCTCAAAGGTGCAGCAATATTTTTTTTGGACAGAAACCCCATTAATTTTAGATTGGCAGAATGAACCCCATTTTTAGTTATTCTTGGTTACATCTCCACTTCTGAGTATGGTGGCGGGAGCATCATTATATGCGGCTACCTTGCTGCCTCAGGCCTTTGAAAGTTTGCTATTATCAGTGGAGCAATGAACTCAAGTTTATTGTGATATTTTACAGAAAAAAAACGTGAGGAAGTCTGTCACACAGTTGAAGCACATAAGAGGATGGGTGCTGAAATGTGACAACAACCCATACTTTAGAAGCAAATCGACATTAGAATGGCTTCATAACAATGAAATACACATTCTGGAATAGTCCAGTCAAAGCCCTGACTAAAAACAATTGAGATTATATGGCATGAAGTCAATAAAGCTATGCACTCCAGACATCCCAGAAACCTTGCTGACGAGAGGCAGTTCTCTAAAGAAGAGGGAGACAAGATACATCCAGATTGTTTTGTTAATCTGATCTGCAACTACAGGACAAGTCTGGTTGAGGATATTGCAACTAACTGAGGGTTAAAACCTATTTAATGCAAGGGTGTACTTACTTATGTCTTGCTGTCCTGTGAATGTTATAGCCTTATGGCCAATAAAAATATGATAACATGTAAATGTTTGTGTGGAATTAGTTAAAGCAGACTCTGATTGTTCCTTCTTGAGATTTCCGGGAAGGTCAGACCATGTTTTATGATACATTTTGACTGAAATGTAAGAAATTTCAAAGGGTGTACAAACTTTTTCCTGGGACTGTATGTTCAGCTATCTATCTCTGATCATTTACATGGGCCTTGTTCATGTACCAGCTCTTACAGACTACTGGAAGAGGTCAGCACTGTATGGCTTCCCGTGGGTGGGCTCAACCATGTCTGGCCGTAAATTCAGACGAATTTCCACCAATATTCATCTGTCTGATCCTGAAGAGGACGTGCTCAATGCGAATCGGAGAGGCAGCCCTGAGTTCGACCGGCTTCAGAAGATTAAGCCCCTGTACAACCAAATCCGGCAGAACTGCATGGCCAACTTCCAGCCTGGCCAGAACATCGCCATCGATTAACGGATGGTCGCCTCCCATGCCAGGATAGGAATCCGCCAATACTGCAAAAATAAGCCATCCAAATGGGGCAACAAGCTGTTTGTCCTGGCCGACTCCCAATCTGGGTACACCTGGGACTTCATGTTTTATGAGGGGAAAAACCAAGAAGGATCTGGAAAAGGTCTGAGCTACGATGTCGTCATGGATCTGGTATCCTCTCAGAATCGGTTTTCCCAAGCACCGAGCCGGTGAAATCACCACTCGCCACCCAAGGGGCACGATACGTTGGATACGGGAGAGGAGTCTGGTGTTCATACAATGGAAAGACACTCATATGATTGGGATGTGTTCCAGCATTCATCAAGCCCATGGGTGCCGCGACGGGGGGAAAGGTGGTACAGATTCTTAGGGCCCGGCAGTACTGACAAGGCCCCTGGAAGGATGCCGATAACATAATTTGACATTTTGGGGGCCCAAAATTTGAATCTTTCATGGGGCCCAATATTTTTAGCGGCGCCCCTGATCAAGCCCACAGCGATGGTACACTGTAGCATCATACAGCGGAGGGTGAAAACAGATAGCAGATGGCAGGTGAATCAAGTGCCTGTCCCTCCAGCAGTAAAGGAATACAACAAAAACATGGGCGGAGTGGACCTATCAGATGCCCTTATTGGTTACTACTCCATTCTGCACAAGACGAGGAGGTGGTACAGATCTTTCTTCTACCACTTCATTGACATCGCCATAGTGAACACATTCATCCTCCACAAGCACATGATGACTACCAAGGGAGCAAAGCCCTTGTCTCAGAAGGCCTTCAGGGAGAACGTGGTTCTGCAGCTCCGGCGTGCTGGGATGGGAGAAATTGTCCCCTCTCCACAGGCACCACCACCACCAGCACCACCACCACCTGAGGCGCTGCATATGCCTGCTCACTTTGGGGAAGATGGAACAGAGGGACGGCGACAGACAGTGTGTGAATTGTAAGCAAAAGACACCACTATTACTGTATGCACCACATGCAACGTCGCCTTGTGCATGGTACCCACAAGGAACTGCTACAAGTACTGGCATATAAAAGGCCAGGGAAACGGGGAATCAGGTCCATGAGGAGGGAGGGCAAGCCTTCAGGACCCCCCGGCCTAGGTGGCTTCAAACCCGGGTAGTCTCAGGAACACCTCGGTGAAAAGCTCAAAACCTCCAGCTCTGCAGACCTCCAGAGTGAGGACCGGACTGCTGCGGACCGGCAGCCCGAAAAAGTGTGCTCTTGATGGGCTTCGTCATGCGTTACACTCTGTAGGAAAGACACCTCCAGAGAGTGAGATTTTTTTCTAAGGTATTTGTGCTGAAAAGCTCACTTCTGATGAATAGAGGAAACCCCTCCGCGAACTTGCCTTTTTCTGACTCCCCAAATGATTGGCCGTCAATGGGACCTCCAGAGGCGTTTTTGGAAGTGTGTGTTTTTACACGTTTTCAGTGGATGTCAAGTGGATCCTTTGGACTGGACTTTTTTTTTTTTACAAGATTTGAAGCAAGTTTTTTGTTGGGTTCTCAGGAGAATTGCTTTCACAGTGGGCTGCACTGACATTTATTTGGGTTAACATTTCTTTTGTCCATTTTCCCTCTCAAGAAATTTAGTGTTTTATTCCAAATATTTTTGTGACAGTACATTTGATTGGTCTTCTGACTATTTAGCGACATACTCCAGAGTCATACCTTTCTAACAAGACCATGTATGTTAGTTTAGTACAAACTGGGTAATAATTGTAACCCTTGCAGTTAAAGGGACAGTTTGGTCAATTTCAACATGCAGTTGTATTGCTCACGCTACCCTTGACTTGTCAGTACCTGGAGATGCCACATTTTTCGGCTCAGCCCTTTCCGAGATATGAGCAATTCTAATGGGGGCAGCGTTTGTTTACATTTTTAAAAAATGAAACATAGGCCAACTCCAAATATTTTTCCAAAAGGTCCTGCTGTTTGCTAGTTGTCTGCTGATGTTTTATAACCTTTTGGATGTTTTTGGGAATTAATAAAAATGTTTTTTTGAAATGTAAACAAAGAGCTGCCCCCATTACAATGACCAGGATCTCGGAAATGGCTGAAGAAGAAGAAAAAAAAAATCTCAGGCACTGACAAGTTCAGGGTAGTGTGAGCATTACAACTGCATGTTGACATTGACCAAACTGTCCCTTTAAAGATGGCAAAAATATAAAATTCTTCTGAGCGTTCAGTGGTTAAATAAATGTTCAAGTGAATGTGGCAAGGTTGGCAAGGCATGAAGTTAGCGAAAGGAGAAAAGAATAATACGTTTGGAGCAATAATTTGCACCTATGGTTCCCAATCTTTGTTTGGCCAGAGACCCTATTTTTGATATCCCAAATTTCCCACATCTCAGATGTGTAGCCCATATTTCTTTCACATGACTGGGATAACTTATAAATATTTATGAAAGTCTCTGACTGTGTTCTGTGTTTCAGTTCCCAGCTGATGGTTGATGGTAGCCTGGCGAAGCCATCCTATGTACTCCACCCAAAGATTTTGGCTCCGCACCTACTGGCAAAAGCTTCCCAGCTCGGTTCGCTCACTGTTTTGCCAATCAGCAAACAGTTGAGAGACACAGAACTCACCCGCTAAGTCCGGAACTGATTGGTTAAGGTAACTATATTCACACTTTTGTTTTGTTATTTGTATGCTTTTGCGACGCTATATCATAACAGCCATGCCAGTAAAGCACAATGTTTTAATATGAATTCAGAACTCCAATGAATTTAAATGGCATAGTAAGATCAGATCATCCCACCCTTCACGGAGACAGATTCCTCTTGGCTTTTACCAGACTGTTTGAAGGAGTCAACAGTCGCTTTCTCCCAGGGTAGATTGATGGTGCATTTCTTCCAAATATTAAGACACACAAAATAACGAACAGTTTGCTCCTGAATATCCAGGAGGCCATTTCAGCTTTGTTGAGGTCTAAAATCTTGCCCCTGACATCCTTTGACAACATTTTGCTTCTTTCCCATGTTGGCGAGTTTAGAGGTTGATTGAATGACTGAATTTGCAGAATCAGTCCATAGTATCAGTGCCTCTTTTATGCAGATTACTATTAAGGCTACAGGAGTGTTCAATTCAAATAAAAAGTTGATTGGAAGTGCCCATCTGATCTGCGGGACCAGAACACTTAGGGAGATTTATGGGTCCATTGATTACAGCCTCATTATACTGTAAGTGCCTAAACCATGGTGAATTTGGATGAATATTTGATTAAACTTGATTAAGCAGAGAAAGAAATAGACATTCAACTTTATCTTCAAATTTACTCACCATTTTTTTTTAATTATATGGTAAATTCAGGTAAATTGGGCCACTTTTTTGCCTACGCATAAGGGAATGACCCAAAGTGGCCCATTTACCTGAATTCACATACCATCACCATTGAGGCGGAGCTTAATTTACAGTAGGGCTATAGCGTCACTACAAGGACTTCAATCATGCTGGATTTCCATGCAAGATGTATTTTTAGTTTTAGATTAGTTTTTTAATCAATTGAAAATACGAAGAAGACATTTAACTTTGTCTCTAAATTTTTATCTTTCATTTTCACATATTTGTGGCATTGTCTTTCAGACTTTTATGAAACCATTGACAGGACCTCATTATTGACAATAACAACAAAAAACAGAAATAAAACAATTAATTTTGTGAACTCTAGGAACTAGAAATTCTCTAGTCAACATCATTCATATTCAGAACAGGACATGTTCAGAACAACAAAGGATTTATATTGAATTTTCATGACTGCACTTGGTATGAGCCATTTCAAAATTAAACACAGGACATTTTCTTGGACAATTTAATGTAATGTGTTTAAATTTAAATCTCCCTCACTTTCCTAAAGATCACTCATCATTTTAAATGCATTATAATTGATATTTGTGCCATTATGAAGGGTCCATGTGGTAAAAGGATTTGTGAGGAATGCATGCTGTCCACCATTAGAACAGTGGCTATTAGGCTATGATTATGTTCTCTTTTGAAAGTCGCTTTGGTTGTAAAGCGTCCTGCCAAATGCAATGTAATAATGTAATGTAATGTAATTAGAAAACATATTGAACCATACACATACTGACCTTGAGATTTTCTTTTGCCTCAGACGTGTAAAAATGTCATCTTTTACCTGACATGTTTCCGTCTTCATCGGAGGTGTGCTCTCACACACCTGGACCACTATCCCAAGAGGACAACTCCAACAGCTTAATATTTAGTTACTTAAAAAGGAGCATTTATTCTTTGTTCACCTGGAGATTTCAGGTGACCCTATTTGGATTCTATGTGACCTCTCATGGGGTCCTGACCCCAATGTTGAAAAACACTGACCTACAGAATATTACTGTAGAATTTACAGTCCTACGTGCAGCCTCTCTGGATCTGTAAACACCACACTGCCCTCTGGTGGTGTGATCTATGAAACAGCTATGGGCTGGAAATAACGGCTCAGGACGTTAGCCTCCCTTCAGATGACAGATGGTATCCTTAAAATTGATACAGCTGAGGGATTCTGCCACTGTACCCAAAGGGACTTAACCAGGGCAGTGTGATCAGCAAAGGACACTAATCAAATTTTCAAATCTCAAGTTAAATGTTGTTGCAGGCCAATTGCAGTTATGATTGTTACAGACCACGTCTAACGCTCAGTTAGAAGTGTTGCTGTGGTCTAATATGCTTGTATACGGAGTTGGTCTATGAATTTGACGGTTGCAGGTTCAAATCCATCGTTCATCTCCCCCTAATTCATACCTGAAGAGCCCTTGAGGAAGGCACCCCAGGCTGTAACCAATACCCTACTCCTGTCAATATGCATCTGTGATGTACACAATAGGCTCCTTACCCAGAACATCAAACCCAGAACCCAGAACATCAAACATGCAAACACACATTGAGATAGATAGGTAGCCTTTACAGTATTGTTATGCTGTGATTTTCCGCTTATGGTAACTTGAACAGTGTTCACCTCTGTCTAACATCGATCTACTCTCATATCAATTATTACTTCACTGTCACCAGAGCATTTGTGTAATTAACAAATAAATCACCGCTGTCCAGAAACCCTGTATCTCCTATAGCCTATTTTATATTCTTTCTTTATTTTATCATAGTAAAATATAAATTAGTAGGCTACAACTGGTCAGTGTCCATGAGTACATATGACACATTATTTAATAACCAACTTAAACGTTGAAATTGCTATTTATTTATCAAAATAGTTATTAATAACGTAATAACTAAATTATAGATAGATAAATTAATATTTAACTTGACTGCTTTTGTGGAACTATTCACAAAGGTGCACAACCCTAACCAAAGACACAGAACTGCTTTGCACTCAATTTGCAATTTATAATACATGCTTAGCAAGTGTAACGAATACCATTGCACAAAACTCATTTTGCAAAACTGTGAACACAGCACACTGCTCTGCTTACTTTACACATAATTTCCCGATGAACACATTCCTAGACTTCTATAACCTCAAAAGGAAATGCCTTTTGAAGAAAAAAGAGGCAAAGTAAGTGTGTTTTCAATTGTTACTGTCTGTGTCTAGTTACTCCAATGTGTGCTAATAATGTGATGGGCGTTTTAAGGATTTGGTACAAAAACAGTTCATCTTACAATTGTGTGTAGATAATTGTGTTTGCAATTGCAAAGCCCAACACCCAAGTTTGTTGTACTCTACACACAGGTGTAAAATGAATGCCTTTTGTGTTAGGAGTGTGGTCATCATTTGCAAATTGTGTGTAAAGCAGTGAGTGGTGAAATGTGAAAATGAGTGTTGTGCAAAGGATTGTTTGTACATTTTGCAAAGTTTATGTTATGAATTGCAAACTGAGTGTAATCGGTTTTTTTTTTTGCTATACGACCATTTTGGTTATAGGTTTGTGCATTTGTGTGAAGAGGTCCGCAAAAGCAACCAAAGAACTGTAATATAGGCTACTTATTGTAAAACTTTCAGGTGCATTAATTGAAAAAGTCTGCCTACTATTTATCATAATTTCTTCACACTGTACTGTACATTAAAACATAATAATCTTGCTCTGGTTGCCTGGCCCCGGGGCCCATGAAGTTATAAACCGTCCCTGACATCAACTGAATGTACTGTAGGCCTCTGCTGTGCTGCGTGTTCACTATTCACATTGAGGTCCCTGACAGGCTGCAGCCAACAGCACTAAGGGCCATCAGTCTTTATATTCCGGGTGACTTAATCTCTCCCAGATAAGATAAAGCCATTCCATCCATTATAACCATTCTATGCAGAAATTACATTCTGCCATTATGGCTATAAAATGGCCCATTATAAAACAGTATCTGTTATCTACAGTAAATGATATAAATGAGTTACCAAAGGAAATCTGACCTCGCCATGTCTACGCAAATTAATGCTCTTCCCATCTTCCCTTATGTACATATAGAGTGTCATCTGTTTTCATTGTTGTGCACATATTGATGTGTCTGCCGTGGATGATTTGTGTGGTTTTTAATGGTGGGCGGTAGCAGGGCCAATGACCGGTTTGGCCGGGCCTAAGACAAAGTCACCTAAACGACCCCTCCTCTCAATACATACGTAGGCCTACAGTGTAAAGAGGACCCAATTCTGGGACCCCTCTCTTTCTGAGGCCCGAGACAACAGAGCTCTTTGCCAACCCCAGTCCCACCCTGTGCCGTAGTGTGGCAGGCAGCCCTCTGTGCTCCACAGTCTCTTGGTCACAGCTCCCTCTAGTGGTGCTCTTGCATTGGTGCGGTTGGCGTGGGATGAATGCATGTGCGCTATGAGCACTATTCGAGTTGTCCGTGTGCTTAAGTACACAGTAAATTGCTTGGTAAGAGGCACAAATCCCCTGCACAGCTTGAGCAATAGGAAGTAATCCCGTTAATGTCATGTCCCTCAGATAGCTCTCTTGTCTCTCTCGCGCCTCCTTTTACTGCCCGTAGTTAAATGCTGTTGAGGTTTTAATACACTAAGTGACACCCGTCAGTCAACGCAGTCAAAGTGCAACACTGGGATTTCCCAGGCTGCAAAGTCAGACGGCCAATTAATTACTCCTTTGGTCTTTGACATTAACGGTAAGAAGGTTGCTATTGTCGCCTATTGTTAGTGGCTGCTGTTTTCCATGGTGTGGTGTGATATGTTGTGCTATGTTGTTTGGGACATGGGGCCTGATCATTAGGGAACAAATGTCAAGTTGAGAGTCACTTTGAGGTGCTGGTATGAGATAGGCATGGCATCAGTCTACCTACCACACAAATAGCCGGTTATACGCATGCCAGTGTAGGTGCTAAGGCTAAATATAGACTTAGCTTTACTGGGGGCCGGGGGTCTCTTGTCTCTCCGTTGAAAATGGCCTACTTTGCCGTCATGTAGTCTACGTGACATGAAAGAAAGAATAAAATAGGCTACTTATAAATGTTATTATGATTCTATATACATAGACCCTACCATCTCAGTAATCATGTTTCATCAGACCTGGCAACATTTTTACAAATTTTATTTCCCCATTTTATTGAGCCAGTGCAAATTGTAGCCTCATTTTCCTGTTTTTAGATGACAGAAGAGGCACCTGGTGTGGTCCTTGGCTGCTGTAGCCAATCTGCCCCAAGGCTCAACATGCTGTGCGATCAGAGATGCTCTTCTGCATACCCTTGGTTGTTACGAGTGATCATTTGGGTTACTGTTGTCTTTCTAGCAGCTCAAGTGAATATGTCCTTTATCCTGACCTTTGGCATCAACAAGCCATTTTGGCCACAGAACTCACGTCCACTTCTTTTTCTACCCTTTCTCTGTAATCCCTGGAAATGGTTGTACGTGAACACCTGGTAAATTAGGAGGTTTAAAAATAAAAAAATAAAAAAATACTCAGACCAGCCCGTCTGGCACCAACAACCATGCCACGTTCAAAGGTTACTTAATTGACCTTTTTTGTCTTCACCATGTCCATACATACCTAAAACCTTTAGCATTCAATTACCTAAAACTAAAAGCATTCATTTGCCACCATATGATTGGCTGAATAGAAATGTGCATGGATTAGCAATTGGACAGGAGTATCTCCTAAAGTGGCTGGGGAGTGTATTAATTAAATGGAGTTGATTTTAATATCATTGTGCATATAAGTACTGTAAACTGTACATGTGGATAGTGGCAATAAAATGCATTCTGTTCTATTCTGTTCTATTCTATTCTACTCAATAATTACACTGTAATGAACATGTCATTCACACAAGAAGAGACAGGAGTGTTTTCATCATCTTTATTGATTTATAGACATTGATTTTTTTCTTACTGTGGTAACTCCAAGTTCATACAGTATCAATAGTAATTTCCATAAAGATTTCATCATTTTTAAATTACATTTATAATATTTTTTACTCACATATGTACTTATTGGTTGATTTCCTTATTGCAATAAACGAGAGTTAGCCGGTATGAGTCTGGATATTGCTACGGTTTTCGCCACATACACACTCTTCTTCGCCCACCCCCATACTCTGACTGACAGTCAAAAACAAAAAAGAAAATTCAAAAATAACTTTTATATTGGCAAGACAAGATTGTTCCAGAGCTGCTCTCCACATATAAGAGTCTGGCTGCACTGCGCTGCATTTCGGTTTCGTTTCGTTTGGGAGAGGCTGAGGGCTGGATAAGGCTAAGGCTACCATATAGTACTTCAGCACGAACAGAACACCTGGCCAAGGGTGTGTTTCTCAAAAGCAAAGTCGTTAGCCAGTTAGCAACTTGGGTAGTTGCCAATGGGAAATTGTACTACAACCAACACAGTAGCTAACATAGTTAGCAACTATGGTTTTGAGAAATGCACCCCAGGAAGGTTCCCAGGAATCTAGCACTTTACTCTAGACAGATTTTTTTTTATTCATTTTGTTTTTATATTATTTATTTATTCTTTTTTAAAATTACACTTAGGACACTTCATTGGGGGTGACTACGGGATGAACATATTCCATACGGTATTTCTAAGTTTTCTCTCTTTTTTTTACGGAAGTAACTAACCACATGTGTGCATGTGTCAAACACTGTCAGATATGTGGGGCATGTGCATGTGTCCAAGTTTATGGACAGAGGTGTGTGTCTGTATTTGTGTGTGTGTGTGTGTGTGTGTGTGTGTGTGTGTGTGTGTGTGTGTGTGTGTGTGTGTGTGTGTGTGTGTGTGTGTGTGTGTGTGTGTGTGTTGAGGTAAGGTTTGCTGCATATGGGTGACGGGGTAGATGGGTGGGTGAGTTGGATATGTGCGTCGACGTGTGTGTGTGTGTGTGTGTGTTTGTGTGTGTATGGGGGGGTGCACCTGGAAGCTGACGTGATATGCTGGATATAACCCATGTGCCGGACGCCCGGATCCCCTGGGCACTGATTGAGGGGGTGGGGGGGGGTACCATGGTGAGACCGGCTTTACTGTTGTGTGGCAGCTGGCCGTATGGACGAGAGAGGTCAGCTCCCTCTCCATATCTACTGGAGGCTATCTGCAGACACACACCGCCTACGCACCCACCCACGCAACAGACACCACTACATGATACACACCAAACAGGGATGACGGCACTGGTCCTAGTACAGTACTTCAATCACAAATGAAAAGTTCAAACAGAATAAAACCTGTATGAGCTGCATGAAGGTAGATGAGCTGGTTCTAGCAATGCACGACGGTGGTGATGGTGCTTGCTGGCTAACTAACTACCGTAACTGCCGCGCCGAGTTTTACCATTACATTATAATGGCAAAACAAATCTCTTTACTCAAAACCGTATTTCTCACAAAAAAAACCTTGTGAAATCATAAACAAAGCAACCAACGTAAAGGAAGCATCAAATAAAACGAAACAAAATGAAGACCATTCTTCTACACTACTGCATACAGTGGGGTCAACTACGTTTAAAATTAAAAACTCAATTTCTTTTTAATGATACCCTGTCCCCCAAAGCACAGATGAGTATGACCCTTTAATATGAAGGGTCAGTCCCTCCCTAAATCCAGCTACATTACGTCCACCCCCTCCCCCAAACCCCCCTTCTACCCACTAACACGCACACACCCTCCCAGCCCACCCCTCTACACTGCAAGGCTACTCTCTGACCACTGGGGGCTCTTGTGAGTTAGTTTCCCCATGATGGCCAGAACCCTGTACATCATCATCAACATGACATGTTTTACCAAGTACTGAGTCACACACACCACTCGACTTGCTTATTGCATTGCAATATCTCAACAACAGTAAGACATTATAGCACATTGCTTTTCAATGGAAGGGCACTGTGTGTCCACAATGCCAGCACACTACCAGAAGAATAACATGGACAAATAAAATTAATCAAATAAAAAATAATTCAACAAACAAAAATAAGTCCAACAATAACAGACCGCAGTTCTCAATGTTTTGTCTTTGTTTCGTTTGATGGTCTTGTCTCGTCTTGCAAAGCACACGTTTATGAGAACAGCTCAAGATACACACTCTAAACCCTCTCAAGTGCAGTACACAATTTATACCTGAATAGAAAAATAGATATTTTTTTCTGTTCATTTTCCTGGATATCATTATATCACCTATTTTTCACATCACTAGTTGTTAATTTATTCAAACAGTGTACAATGAAAACTGAAAAGGAAAAAAAAGAGAAGAAAAACAAAAAAACAAAAACAAATCGTCCATTTGCAAAAAGAACAACAATAATAATTAATATCCAATATAAATGGCTTATATTCGTGACAGGAAGTCCAAAGCAAAACCGGAGAGGGGGAAGCGGAGAAGTTTGCAGACGTCTCCCACTTTGACCTTTAGACAGAAAATTATTTTTTGTTTGAAGTCTCTTGGTTTCCCTCCTGTCTTCTGAAAATAACTATGGTCAACACTAAATCTCCTCTAGGTTTTTGTCTCTTATAGATGCCTTCTCTCCTCACAGTGTAGCCTCTTTATTGACCTTGACAGAATCCTCAATGTTGTTGTTATCCCCCTACTCTCTCCTCTCCTCTCCTGTCGGCCCTGTGTGGGTAGGTGGAATCAGTAGGATAGACTCTTGGGCAAATGTGGAGAAAGGGAGACACAGATCTGTGTGTGCATACACACGCACGCGAACACACACGCACACACACACATACACACAAAGAGAAGGGGATGCTACTGCTGGTCAAAGCTTGAGGTGTGGGGGGAGGGGAGGGGAGGCGAGGGTGTCTATGTTGCATAAATCTCCTCTCTGTTGAGGAGGGTAAGGAGAAGAGACGAGGCTGTTTCAACGTGTGCTTGGTTTTCCCTGTGTCTGGCTGATGCAGTATTTATATATGTACAGTTTACACCATATTGCCAAAAGTATTCGCTAACCTACCTTGACTCGTATTCTGTATGGACTTAACTGCTATCCCATTCCTAACCCTTGGGTTCAATATGATATCCAAATATAGAAGTGGGATGGCAGTTAAATTAATATGTGAGTCAATGCAGGTTAGTGAATACTTTGGCCAGTATAGTGCATATACACACAATAGACCTCGTCTCTGCTCTGTTCTACACTGCCCCCAGTGGACGAAGCCAACAGGTGCTCTATTTCACCACTAGTGTTCAGTTAGTCAGTGAATATCGACAGGTCTATGGGCAGCGTACATATTGTATAAACAACGTCCCCCCTCAGTAATTTGTCAGCTTCATTTTCAACTGATATCGACAACAGGCTTTTGAAAACAAATAAAAAATTCAGACTAAATCTACTCTATACAATAGAATAAATATAAGCCAGCTGTTTTTGTCCTTTTTTTGATATCCTAAAAAGAGATTTTTCTCGTTCCTTGTTTCTCGTTTGGATGCGCTTCTGACTACAGAGAACAGAAGACATGACTGGAGAACGTATAAGGTGGTGTCCTCCGTCTCTTTCTCTGTTATTTTGTCTCTCTCTCCCTCCATCTTTCCTTGCAGACTGCTGTTTGATTGCTATCAAGTCTGACACGCTCCACTAGGCTGGGGGGCCTGTTGGGGTTTGACATTGCCATTGCTGTCTTTAGCTCCTGTAGCTAGCTAGCTAGCCGCTAACAGCATCCGCGCTAGCTATTACAGCACCAAACCCTGCAGGTCATCACTCTCCATTGACCCCAATGCTGAAATCACCTCACTTTTTACCCCTTACACACACAAGCACGCGCACACAGATACACACACACACACACACACACATACATACACACACACACACACGCACACACCCTCCATCCTCCTCTCCGCTTCACACCCCCTTCCGTTCCCTGCATGTGAGAATGACTTCCCCAGCAGTCCTCCCCCCATCTCTCTTTCTGTCTCTCTATCCCCTCATCATCCCTCCATCTCTCCTCTACCCTCTCTCTCTCCCTCTCACCTCTTCTCTCCTCCCATCCTCCACACCAGCCTCCATGTCACCATGGGCTGCGGATGCTGATACAGAAATACCTTGTCAAGGGCTGGAGTGGTAATCAGGGCTGACTGCTGTGTGTGTGCGTGTGTATGTGGTGATGCCGAACTCGCGCCGACATCCCTCTCCCATCCCCAAGATGCTCCCAAACACACACACACACACACACACACACACACACACACACACACACACACACACACACACGATCACACGCACACACACATACAAACACACACACACGCACACACACACGCACACAAACACGCACATAAACACACACACACACACACACACACACACACACACACACACACACACACACACACACACACACACACACACACACACACACACACACACACACACACACACACACACACACACACACACTTCACCACAATCATCCTCGACCATGCCACCACCCTCATGGGCAGAGACCCAGAGAGGCAAGGACGCCCCATTGACCCCCCCTCAGAGATGTACTATGCTCCATCATGCCCCCCCCACCCCCCCCCCGCCCCCGGTTCCTTTCCTTTCGTCCATAACATCACCCTTGGGTGCCAGAGGCCAGAGACATGCAGTCGTCCCCTTCCCTGTACACAGACCAACGAGTCGATATCCGATCACAGAGACCTGTTTCCCTGTACACAGCCCAACGAGTCGATATTCCATCGGAGCGATCACAGAGACCTGTGTTTATAAAGCAGCTAAAACCCTACGGACATGACATGATGTACGGTACACACGTGTTGAATCAGAACAGCTGTTTTTGTTTCGTCCCTTTTTTTCTTAGTTGTCTTTGTTCCTTTGTTTAGTCTGTTTGTTTGTTTTTCCGTTTCCTCCCGTTATGTAGTTGTTCATTTTTTCATTTGTTATCCGAGGTGCATAGGAGAGGAGGGCAGAGGAGGACCCGGGTGATCCTGGGTGACAATGACAGGACCACAGGACAGCAGGATGCTCGCTGGGGACAGTTCAGTTCCGCTACCGCAGTGTCGTCATCATCGCACGTGTGTGTGTGTGTGTGTGTGTGTGTGTGTGTGTGTGTGTGTGTGTGTATTTAGGGGTGGTGGGTGTTCGGTCAGTCAGTCGGTCAGTTGCGGAGTCTTTTGGAAGAAGCATGTCTCACAGTCTCCGCAGAAACTGGAATCTCTGGGATTCCTAATATTCCTGCAACCATCTCACAGTGTGTGCAGAAAGTGTGTGTGTGTGTGTGTGTGTGTGTGTGTGTTTGTATTGGTGTCACATGCGTGTGTGTGCGTGTGTGTGTGTGGGAAGAGTAGGGATGTACAGTATGTAGACAGGTGACAGGTGAGAGCGAGGAGGAGAGAGGGCCGCTCTGATGTCTTCTGTGGCACGACACCCCCTCCTCCTTCTCTGCAGCACTCTTCTGCCTCTTCCTCTTCCACCACCTCTTTCTCCTCCTCCTCCTCTTCCTCTCCAGTGTCAATCACTCTGTCAGCTGGCTGAGTGCACAGTGAAGCCTGGGGCCCGTGGAGAGAGGGAGTGAGAGAAAACGAGTGAGAGGGATGACGGTCTTCATTTCAGGATCCTCTCTTCTTCTCTCCCTTCCTTCTTTCTTTTCCTCTCCTCTACCTCGATTACTC
>NC_085866.1:17209814-17212314 GCF_034702125.1 Engraulis encrasicolus | reverse complement strand
AAGGAATAGTGCCGCCATTTGTGCTCTGTCTCTTTCATGTCTTGTTTGAAACCTGCCGTCTTCTAAACCACTACGAACCACCACTGCTGCCAACGACCATTTCATTTACTCTCCTCAAGAGCCCCCGGAAGCCCTGTTGATGTGCACCAGGCAGGCGGAGGCGTTGAGATGAAGTGCAGGGAGGGGTTGTTTTGGGGTGGGGGGTACAGGGGTGGCAGTGCACAGGATGACTTAGCCGTAATGGGGGAATCGTAAATAACATGCAGTTATGGCTGCGTTGAGACACAGCATACCAAGCCTGCAGGGAGGGAGGAGGAGGAGGAGGGCTAAGGTGGAGGGAGGAGGGGAGACGAGAGGGAAGAGGAGAGGAGAGGAGAGGAGAGAGGGAAGGTGAGAGAGGGGTGGAGTAGGGGGATTTTTTTCTGATGGCTGAACTGCTGCTGCATGCTTACACCTCAGCATTCTTCACATAACTCTGAAAGAAGAACCCTCGACTGCGCCCTCCCAGGGGAATCTGGATGTGAGCGAGTGCAGTCCCCGCACACATCAGCACAGTTCAGACCGCTTACTGTATTACAGAACCTTCTCAACAACAGCATAGTTCCAATTACTGCCTTCTAGAACCCTACACAGCAGTTCCCACCTCTCCATTCTAGAATCTTCTATATGGTAGCACAGTTCCCCCTACTTGCCCCATTCCACAACCTTCTTCTCTTTCCTCTCCTCTTACGTGTTCCTCCTCCGTATGCTTCATGCGATGTTAAAAGAAAGACATTTTAAATCTCTCTTCTTCTCTATCCTCTCCTCTCACTCCTTTCTACTGTCTCTCGTCTCCCCTCTTATATCCTCTATCTTCTATCGCTCTTCTCCTCCCCTGCTACATACAGTAGCAGCGTGGATCCACGTCCTTCTAGCACCTTCTCCTCTCCTCTCCTCTCCTTCCAACGCCTCTAACAGTAGTATGTGTAGTATCCTCCTCTCTCTTTCCCTCTCCTTTCCTCTCTTCTCTTCTGGTCTCTCCTCTATCCTATGTCTATACCTAAAGTATTTCTCTGTCTGCAATGGGAAAGTAAGAAACGTAATTTCAGTTCTTTGTATGACAAGTGCATGTAAAGAAATTGACAATAAAGCCGACTTGACTTGACTCCTCTTTTTTCCTAACATCATTCCCATGGTTATAGCAGCCTATCCTCTCCTCTCCTCTGCTCTGCTCTGCTCTCCTCTTTTCTCCTCTCCTCTCCTGGTTATAAAACCTTCTTCCATAAGCCACTAATACCATTTGGATTTTTTTTGGAAATGGCCCACACCCACACACACATACACGCGTAGGCACACGCTTGCACACACAGACACACACTTGTGCACGCACATGCATCCACGCTAGAGGATGACATTTTTCAGGAATTCCCGTGGGTCCCGCGGGTCCTGCAGGATTCCCGCGTGATGGGAGTCAAAATTTTGAAGATGAACGGGAATAAAGATGAATGGGAGCGGGCAGGAGCGGGAATAAAAATGAATGAGAGCGGGAATGCTTGCTTATTTTTTCATTTAAAAAGCCTATGAAACGGGAGTGGGATTGATTTTGAGTGGAAGTGGGCAGGATTGGGAGACATTCTTTTCAGGACGGGATGGGATGGGATTTGTTTCTTTTACTCCACTCCGGGACGGGACGGGATGGGATTTTTTTTCTGGGACCGGAATGGGACGGGAGTGAAAATCCACTCCCGTGTCATGCTCTAATCCACGCACAAACACACACACACACACACACACACACACACACACACACACACACACACACACACACACACACACACACACACACACACACACACACACACACACACACACACACACACACACACACACACACACACTCGCACACACACTCGCACGCAGGCACACACCCGCCCCTCACATGCACACACAAAAGTATGTTTCATAACCGATGTGAGCCAAACACAACAGACAAAGCTGGGTGCGTAATATATTATACACACTCTATGCAGCATATATTAAACACACACCATACATATCATACACACACATACACCACACCACACACACACACACACACACACACACACACACACACACACACACACACACACACACACACACACACACACACACACACACACACACACACACACACACACACACACACACACACACACACACACACACACAATGTTGCATGCATGATTACATGCTGAGAGTAACATGTGCTGATTCTCAGACATTTTATGGGCCTGAAATGCCTTTTGAGTCGGAGCCTGCCCGGAATAGTCAACCTCACTCCCACCCCCACCCCCCACGACCCACCCTCCACTCCTCCTCTCCTCCTCCTCCCTTTTTTAATTAGATGTTTTTTTGTTCTTTGGCTTGCCATTTCCCATCGTTTTCCAGGGCTCCGCCTGCGCAACCAAAAACAGACGTCCCTCTTCCTCTGTTCTCTCTCTCTCTCTCTCTCTCTCTCTCTCTCTCTCTCTCTCTCTCT
>NC_085866.1:17177314-17182314 GCF_034702125.1 Engraulis encrasicolus | reverse complement strand
ACACACAAACACACACACACACACAGACACACATAGAGAGAAAGTCGTAGGCCTACACACATATTGTACACACACACACAGGCACACACGCACGCATGCACTCACAAACACACACACACACGCGCATACATAGAGACAAAAGACACGTACACAGATACTCTACTCACACACACACGCACACACACACACACACACGCACACATTCAGCATTCCCTACCTCACCAAGCAAACAAACCCAAATCCACAAAGTTTATTTTGATGCTGCAACGAAAGCCTTGCTAATACCCAATAATTCAATGGCCCCCACACGTCTCTACTAAAGTGGACAGACAGCAAACAGTCAGTGGCAGACAGCTACAGTTACCATGGTCATCATGACCCCTTCACACACACGCAAGGACCCACACACACAAACACACAAGCACGCAAGCACACTTGCTCTGTCTCACACACACATGTACAGTACACATATTCATGCACGCACACGCGCACACACACACACACACACACACACACACACACACACACACACACACACACACACACACACACACACACACACACACACACCGTCGCCCATCTCGTGATCTGAGCTCAGCCTTTTTAAGTGGAGTGGATCTTCGCCCTGCATTAGCATTAGCCTGGAGCCCTTTGAAGAATATTTGGTGCGATTCCACAAGATGGCCCCTGTGAACTGGGCTCATTAGCGGGCCAAGAGACTGAAGCTACCCAGTCACGCATGCCTTCTCTCTCTTCCATCTATCCAGCCACGCATGCCTTCTCTCTCTCTTCCTTCTATGTTTCTGTCTCACTCTCTCCACTATCCAGCCGCACACGCATTCTCTCTCTTCCTTCTATGTTTCCATCTCACTCTCTCCAATATCCACCCGCGCATGGATTCTATCTCCTTCTATGTTTCTCTCTCTCTCTCTCTCTCTCTCTCTCTCTCTCTCTCTCTCTCTCTCTCTCTCTCTCTCTCCACTATCCCTGCACTCTCTCTGTCTCTCTCTGTCCTTCTATGTCACCCTCTCCCCTATCCAGCAGTGGATGCCTTATCTGACTTCCCTCCCCTTCCTCTCTTCTTCTCACTTCGTTTCTATGTCTGTGTCTCTTTCACTGTATTTCTCTCTCCCTCTTTCTCTATCAAACTATGCTTGCTTTATCAGCGCCTGGTTTCCCTCCATTTCCTCTCTTCATCACTGCTTCTCTTCCTTCTTTTCTTTTAACCTTCTTATTTATTGACAGTCTTGTGTGATCTTCATTTGTTATTTAAATAGGTCTATTTGTTCTTATTGCTACTGACTTCAGTATATTTTTCAGTCATACCGTATCCACTAATGCCTGTGTTTTTATTTTTGTGTGTTTAATGGATGTCTCCATGTCTTTTGTTGTTTTATGTTGTTTCAAGTCTTTTTTACTAAGGCCCTCCTGTTCGCATTTTGGTCAGCTACTTTTGTTGTGTTAAAAGTGCATTACAAATAAACTTTGACTTGACTTGACTTCCTCTGTTTCTCTCCAACTTCCCTCTCTCTTGAACTCTATGCTTATCTCACTCTGCTTCTCTCTCTTTCGATATTTCTATCTTTCTCTCTGCACAATGTCTGGGGACAATATTTCCCTCCTTGTTCCCTTCTTGCCTCTATCTCATTCTCTCTCTCTCTCTCTCTCTCTCTCTCTCTCTCTCTCTCTCTCTCTCTCTCTCTCTCTCTCCTCTGCCACTGGCCAAGACGCCGTAGTTGGATGGATGCGCGCTGGCCTGGTCTTGGCTCCTGGCAAGAGCAAACTGTACTCGCATGGAATGTGAGCTCTCCAGGCCACGAAACGGGTTCAAGGTTGGACCACACACGCGCACACACACACACACACACACACACACACACACACACACACACACACACACACACACACACACACACACACACACACACACACACATTAAGACACAGACACAGACACAGACACACACACACACAGACACACACAGACACACACACACACACACACAGACACACACACACACACACACACACACACACACACACACACACACACACACACACACACACACACACACACACACACACACACACACACACACACACACACACACACACACACACAAAGACACACACACACGCTCTCAGAGCGGAGTTGTGGCCACTTGTCCTGCGCGCCTGATGAATGACTGTGTGCTGCTGCTGCTTATGTTACAGAGCAGAGAGCCTCAGATCAGCTGAGTTTACCCTGGAGTGTGTGTGTGTGTGTGTGTGTGTGTGTGTGTGTGTGTGTGTGTGTGTGTGTGTGTGTGTGTGTGTGTGTGTGTGTGTGTGTGTGTGTGTGTGTGTGTGTGTGTGTGTGTGTGTGTGTGTGTGTGTGTGTGTGTGTGTGTGTGTGTGTGTGTGTGTGTGGTGCTACAGTTGCTTCACACTGTGAAAGAAAGTGTGTCTGTACAGAGCGGATCAACACATGATAAAGGATGGGCAAACTATCAGGGGCAGAATGTAAACAGCTTTTCCTACTGCACATTGCGTTCCGTATTCTGCATTTCAGATCGAAGGCCTCACAGTATTTGTGTGGAGAAGAGGCCCATGTCACACACATTGGTGATGAACTGGATGACCTGGGGCAGCTGTGGCCTGATGACTAGGGAGGTGGCCCTACGATCAGAGGGTTGCATGTTCGAATACCCCCCCTTACCCACCCTCCATACACCTCTATCCATGGCTAAACTGCCCTTGAGCAAAGGCACCTTACCCACATTGTAACACGGACTGTAACCAATACACCCCATAAGTAACTGTAAGTTCCTTTGGATTAAATCATCAGCTAAGTATAATGTAATAATAATGCAATGCAGGGGTTCCCAACCTTTTCCAACTTGGGGCCCACTCGAAATTGTCACAAATGTCCGGGGCCCACCTCTGACCCAATTACGAATAAAACTCAAATAAATCAACAGCAACACACACCAAAATGTGATTATAATTTTTAGAAAATTATTTCAAGGCCCACTTGGAATACCTTCAGGGCCTACCAGTGGGCCCAGGCTCATAGGTTGAAAATCAATGATGCAATGTAATGACCTGCTGCTCCAGTTCTGACTCAGATGGATGAACTGTACAGAGGGATGGGTCATGTTGAATTCTGACCTAGAGCTGGGTGGACCATACTCGGGGTTGTGTGTGTGTGTGTGTGTGTGTGTGTGTGTGTGTGTGTGTGTGTGTGTGTGTGTGTGTGTGTGTGTGTGTGTGTGTGTGTGTGTGTGTGTGTGTGTGTGTGTGTGTGTGTGTGTGTGTGTGTTAGAGCTAAAATGTAATGTTATGTAATGCAATCCAATGTACTGTAATGGCGGGCTGGTGCCCGGTCCTCACCTGCTTTGCTGGGGTCGGAGTCTGGTGCGGCGGGGGCCGCGGATCCCGGAGGGGAGGGGGACGAGGTGGGCACGGGGGACGGCTTATCGCCCTCCGCTGGGCGACTCTTGGACGTCTCGATGCCCTTCACCCGCCGGGCATGACGGTTGCCCTTGTAGTGGGCCTCTGCTTGGCTCTGTAGAGGGGAGACAGAGGAAAGGAAAAGAGATGGTTAGAGAAATGCATCATGGGACAGATGGAGAGAGAGAGAGAGAGAGAGAGAGAGAGAGAGAGAGAGAGAGAGAGAGAGAGAGAGAGAGAGAGAGAGAGAGAGAGAGAAACTCAGACAAACAGACAGGCAGACAGACAGACAGACAGACAGATAGACCTAGAGCACACATGTCTAAAATGTTCACTCAATAGCTCAGTACGTTAAATGTGAATTATTTGTTTCCTGACATACAGACAGACAGAAATATAGCTAGATAGACAGGGAGAGAGGCAGCGTTTGAGAGACAAGAAGAAAAACGGCTTTTTAAAAATAGATTACGCCATAAGCTAGCACGTCACAACAGGCTAGCTACCTGAGACGCGCTGGCGGTGGAAAAGGCTGTCACAAAACACTCCAACCAGACACCCATCAGACACACACACACACACACACACACACACACACACACACACACACACATACACACACACACACACACACACACACACACACACACACACACACACACACACACACACACACACACACACACACACACACACACACACACACCAGACAGACACACACAAACACACCAGACACACAATGCTGCATAATTTCCTCTAGGCCACATACTAAATACACACACATACAGACCAACACACACTCTCTCTCTCTCTCTCTCTCTCTCTCTCTCTCTCTCTCTCTCTCTCTCTCTCTCTCTCTCTCTCTCTCTCTCTCTCTCTCTCACACACACACAAACACACATATATCCACACTTACTGTACACACACAGCCACAAATTCACACAGTCGTGACATGGTGACACAGTAAACCCCTTCCCTACCCCGAAACAAAGACAGAGCAGTCATCCAAATAAGGGAGCTGGGTATCTGGGCCCCTGTCATTCTATATCCTCCTCTCCCCCTGTCCCCCTCTCTCCTCCCTCCTTCATCTACCCCCCTCTCTACTCAATCCTTCACCTCTATATGCCCTCTCCTTCACCCTTCACCTCTATATCCCCCCCTCTCTGTTCTCCTTCTCTCTTCTTCACCTATCCCCTACCTCATTCCCCATTATATCATCCTCTCCTCTCTTCCTTCCTCACTTCTCCCCCTCTCCTCCCTCTTTCACCTATCTCCCTCTTCCCCTCCCCTCTCCCCCCTACCTCACCTCTACACTCCCTCTCCACTCCCTCTTTCACTGCCTGACCAGTAGGCCATACACAGCAAAGATATGTGTCAGGCACCAAGTCATGCAGGTAGTCAGGCAGGCACCTTTCACCAGGAGCTGAAGGAGAGAGGGAGAGGAGAAGAGAGGAGAGGAGAGGAGAGGAGAGGAGAGGTGAAAAGAGGAGAGGAGAGGTGAAAAGAGGAGAGGAGAGGTGAAAAGAGGAGAGAAGAGGAGCGGTAAAAAGGGGAGAGGAGAGGGCAGGAGAG
>NC_085866.1:17147314-17149814 GCF_034702125.1 Engraulis encrasicolus | reverse complement strand
TGAAACTGCACAACATGCCTCTCTAATCACGTGTCTCTGTTACCGGTTAATCCCCCACCCACCTTGACTAGCAGATGTTCAGAGGAGAACACTGTTAATATGCAAGCACTTTCAGGCTGCAAAATCAGGTATTCCTGACCACAAATACAGTATGTAGGCCTACTACACAGCATTGCACACAATTAGAGCATGTACACTATGTACTACACAGCATATACACCAGGGCTCTAAATTAACACTAGCCAACCGGCCAAATGCTGGTGACATTTCAGTTTGGCTGGTAGAAAAGACCAACTTACTAGCCACCTTGACACATTATTGGGTGTGTGTTTGGCTGATGAGATTAACATCCACTAGCCATTTTGGCTGGTGATGAAAAAAGTTAAATTAGAGCCCTGATATACACAATATACTTTCAGGCTGGAAAACTGAGAATTCCTGATCACACATAATATGTCTCTCTCACTGTGACCCCCCACCACGAAACCAGGCATAAGTCTCTGGATATCAAAAATGAGTTATCTGTGTGGATTGATAGAGCAGAACCCAAGGTTTATTATGGTGAAAAAATTATGTTTCTATCATAAGTAGAACCAAAGTTACGGAAATTTTACTTTTGGAGTTTGGACATATTTCGCGAAACGCCTTTTCGAGAAATCGGCCGTCAAAGTTTTGGACTATTTTATAGGTATAAAGTCCTTAGCAACGCATATTAATTATCATCCGATTGACATGAAATTTTCACAGATGATTAATGACACTATGACGGACATGTCACAGAAGTTTTGTTTCAATCAAAGAACTTTAACCTATTATTTAAACGGAAACTGACTTTTCCATCCAAATGGAATTTCGGGGAAATCATCCACCTGAAATATGATCATCTTATATCACCAATTCATGCTCTCATACTGTATCTGTCTTCATGTTATGCCTTAAAGAAAGTGAAAGCCCAACTGGGAAACTCCTACTACCTTTGTCATTGTGACAGTAGTACAGAGCACTGTTCCAAAGCTCCACAGCCACACAGCAATGCACATGCACTGTATACCAGTGGTGTAGTCTACTTTTTTGTAGTGGGTATACTGTATATTTGAGCATTTTTGAAGTGGGTATACTGTATATTTGAGCATTTTTGAAGTGGGTATACTGTATATATTTGTGCCATTCTAAATAATGGATCAATCGATTTTAAGCGGGTATACTGAAATCCTTGACATTTTGAAGTCGGTATACTGCGTATACCTGCGTTCTACGTAGACTACACCACTGCTGTATGAGAAAGTATCTGGGTTGATACCAATACCAGTATCAGTCCATCTGCGTATACCTGCGTTCTACGTAGACTACACCACTGCTGTATACAAACATGCAGGTTGGGAAAAGGAAGAATGTCCTGATAACATATACTGTATGCAGCACACAGCAGTGTGCAATGCGCGTACTTCGAAGCCACACCGCTCCAGATTCCTGATCAAATATATATGTGATACGACAGCTGAGTGACAGAGCTCCACAGCCACGCAACACCAGAGACTAGGGCTGCACGATATATCGAAAATGTATCGATATCACGGTATCACAGCTTGCAATATATGTATCGCAAAAGTTTTGCACATATCGCAAACAGTTTTTAATTTTTAATAATAGCAAATTTGGTGAGAAGGTTAAAAAATGCATTAAAATGTTGTCATTTTAAGTTGATGCTGTATATTAGCCATGTTTTTTTCTAATAAAAAATAATGTTGGCAATAAAACATTGCTCTCAGTTGCTGTATACATGATAAAGTGTAGAATGGCAAGTAGAGAGGGAAAATATATGCATATATTAAATATCGCGGGTAATATCGATATCGCAGTATACAGCCGTGTTATCGTGTATCGCATATTTTTCTAATATCGTGCAGCCCAACCAGAGACGGGACTGTAGAGTACAGCAGCACCACAACACAAGACATTCCTTCTGCTCTTGTGTAATACCTGTCTCCCAGATCCAAGGCAGGGAGGGTGTGTGTGTGTGTGTGTGTGTGTGTGTGTGTGTGTGTGTGTGTGTGTGTGTGTGTGTGTGTGTGTGTGTGTGTGTGTGTGTGTGTGTGTGTGTGTGTGTGTGTGTGTGTGTGTGTGTGTGTGTGTGTGAGTGCGTGCATGAATGTGTAGGGAGGGGTTGGGGGGAGAGGAATGAATGGCTGGGCAAGGGTGAGGTGAGGGGGGGGGGTTAAGATAGGGAGACATTTAAGCATTACGCAGACCTCCACACACACACACACACACACACACACACACACACACACACACACACACACACACACACACACACACACACACACACACACACACACACACACACACACACACACACACACACACACACACACACACACACGTGACACACACATTGCATCGCTCCACTTACTGTAGTTCCAAAAAATGTGGATGGCTTAAGCAGAGCTAGCACATTCCCTTTTAATAAGTCACTATGAGTTCATTCTGCCGTCCGAGG
>NC_085866.1:17134814-17137314 GCF_034702125.1 Engraulis encrasicolus | reverse complement strand
AACACAGTTGTCACGCCATATAGCAAACTTTGAAGCCTTTTTTCTCAGTTTACTGTTTTGAGAGTTACTGCATTCTTGTTTTGTAGGGCAGTATAGCACAGTAAAGTACAGGGCAGTATACTGCCCTACAATTTCAGAACGCAGTATAATTCAAAATGGCAAACTGAGAAAAAAGGCTTTAAAGTTTCCTTTCTGTCCACGCGACTGTGTTGGAGGTAAAGTGGTGATGACACTTCCATATAATACTTTTTTATGGTGGAAATTTATGCACACAAGAAAAAAGCAAAAAAACCAACATTCCCATTACCTTTTAGCTGAAAAATCATTATACTGCGTTCTGTTGTGGTATTACTGTCTACACCAAAACCACGGTGTCAATGGAGAAGTGCAGTAGGCCTATAATTCGCATTATACTGCGTTCTTGGCTAGTACGACGTAACCTCCTAAAACCAAAAAGCGCAGTATAATCAGTTTTTTGCGTTTTTTTCCGAAACGGGACCAAGTTGGGCCAAAAAAATTTAACACAAGAAAAAGAAGGTATTTTAAAGCCAATTTCCGGTCTAAACCCATTTTCGACCATTTTCAAGATACTGCGTTCTGATATTGTAGGGCAGTATAGTAGAGTAGGGCCCTTCTCTCTATTCTAGCTATCAGGGACAGGCCCTTCATATAAAAACCTCTTCTGTTTGAATGAAGTCCTCCACATGAACAGTACAGTAGGGTACAGGAAGCTATCGGAGCCCTGCTTATGACAACAGTGTTATGACAACTCCTCCAAACACACAGTACAGTACGGTACAGCACAGAAAGCTAGCAGAGCTCTCCTTAGTAAATGCCCTCATAAGCATCATTAGCGCCAGCCTCTACCACACACACACACACACACACACACACACACACACACACACACACACACACACACACACAGAAAACCAAACACAATCACACACAAACAAACAAACACACACACACACACACACACACACACTTTCCCTATCTATTTGACTCTCTTTACTTCTCACCTTGCCCTCCATCTCTCTCTCTCTCTCTCTCTCTCTCTCTCTCTCTCTCTCTCTCTCTCTCTCTCTCTCTCTCTCTCTCTCTCTCTCTCCTTATCCTCTGCCTGCAGCCAGGGGCGCTGCCAGAAATGTTGGGCCCCATGAAAGACTCAAATTTTGGGCCCCCTCAGTGCTTAGGCCCCCTTAAGGGCCCCTCTCAGTGCTTGGGCCCTTAGAATCTGTACCACTTTCCCCCCCCTAGCGGCCCCCATGCCTGCTGCACAACACTGTAAATGAGTCTGAGGGCTAGGTCCTTCAGAATGCAGCTTTACTGAGCAGTTCATTTAAGCTGCTTAATTTTCACAGCTGGATCACCCCTACACAACACACACAAATGCTCACAATTATACACACACACGCGTGCACACGCACATATATACACATGTGCACACACACACACACACACACACATGTAAATCCTCTCTGACTTCAAACCTCTTTCTTCCCTCTCTCACACACACACACACACACACACACACACACACACACACACACACACACACACACACACACACACACACACACACACACACACACACACACACACACACACACACACACACACACACACACACACACACACACACAGACACAGTGAATACACACACATGCATAATCCTCTGCAAGACTTCAAACCTCTCTGCTCCTAAATCTCCGCCATGACTTTTTTTTGAGGGGGGGCTTCTCTTCCTTCTCCTCCCCTCCACAGACAGACACACTGACAGAGGCACAGCAACACAGTCAGACAGACAGACAGATAGAGAGTCACAGAGAAAGAGCGAACGCACTGCCTGAGGCAGACAGCCAGGCAACTTGTGTGTCAGAGTTGTTTGCTTGGAACCTCCCTCCCCCCCTCTGTGTGCCGCTGAGCTTTACGGTGGGGTCTGGGTGGAGTTTGACTGGGGAGGATCGCTATGACATGGGCCCCTGAGCAATAGAGTAAAAAGCACCCCCACCCTTCAATGGGGGTTGGGTGTTTCAAAATATTCACTTTTAGGCCAGATGTTAGCGACACAATGTTGTCAGGGGTTTGGGGCTTTGTCCCAAGAGCATTTCGTCCCATGAAAATCTGAGCATGCAGTTGTTAAAAGTGAAATATTAAAAACATTTTGAGAATTGAAATATGAAGGCTTGGGTTTCAGGGCCCCCTTGGCTCTTGGGCCTCAGTGCGTGGGCCCGGTTGGGCCGTGCAGTAATGCGGTGAACATCCCATCTCTGCCCCCTCTGTGTGCCGCTAAGCTTTACTGTGGTCCTCTCCTGAGTTGGACAGGGGGGGGGCTAGCTGCACTGGAGCTCAGAACACCCCATGACAGCTGTCACCGCATGTAGATGTGGGTGGGAATGGGGTGGGGGAGGGGGGGGGGTGTATAGAGAGATGGAGGGATGGAGAGAGGGAGGAGAATATACAAAGAGAGAGATATGCAGCTTTGCTAGGGGAGGAT
>NC_085866.1:17107314-17124814 GCF_034702125.1 Engraulis encrasicolus | reverse complement strand
ATACAATACTGTAATAAATACACCGCAAATAACAGAGCTGTGTGCTTGGCAAAGGCCAAATAGCCTGAGTAGGAAATCATAGAAAGCACATTGTGTGTTACAGAGTGTGTGGAAGGGGTTTAGTATGTAATAGTCTACTTGCATTTTTCCATAGGAAAATCAGGATTCATCAAGAAAAATCACACACAACCACAAAAAAATGACCCGTGGATATATTGTCACTGTTTATGGACATGCTTCACATTCATGATCGTTTCCTTCTAACCTCCTCCTCTGTCACCATCTCAATACTACAATGGCATCTGAGTTGCAGCAGAGGAGGCAGGCCAAGCGGCAAGCGGCAAACCAGCCCAAGAGGCAACAGCACATGAAAGATGCACAAGCACCACATCACATAACATCACTGCAGAGCGCTGTGCTGTGGTGCGCTGCGCTGCTGTGGTGCGGAGCACTGGGTTATTTCCGGCCTTTTCTCCTCCAACAGGAGCACCTCACGAACACTGTGGCCACTGCAGAGAGTTGCGGTGCAAACTCATAGCAGAGGAGAGCAGAGCAGGGGGGTCGGGGAGAGAACATGCGGAGCGTGGGTGCAGAGGGTGGATGGGTGTGGGTGGAGGATGGAGGTGGTGGATGGATGGGTCTGGATGAAAACATGACTAAGGAGCAGGGGGGAGTGGTGGTGGTGATGGTGGGGGGTTGGGAGAGGGGTGTTAGTGCAAGAGGTGGCTATGATGGATATAGAGGATAGGGGGTCTGTGGAGGGGTAGTGTGATCAGATCAAGAACATGCAATGACTCAGGAACAGTAGGGCAGGACTGGAGAGCTGAAAGCTGTGGCTACGATAGGTAGAGAATGGACCCCTAATGAACAATGCATCCATGAGATGCAGAGAACATGCGATGGTTCAGGATCAGGTGGAGAGGTGGTGGTGGTGGTGGTGGGGGGACTAAGGAGCTGAAGGGGCCACGATGGAGAGAGAGAGGAGATACTGAATAGTGTGCATGATGACATCAGTAGCTGAGGTTACAGCAGTCAGGATAAAATAAACACACACACACACACACACACACACACACACACACACACACACACACACACACACACACACACACACACACACACACACACACACACACACAGAGACATGCACTGCACGCACACATATACACACATACATGCTGTCCCATTAGATAAAGCATGTGTTCATTTCCAGGAGAGCTTGTTAAGATTAGTGCGGGGTCTCAACAGCAGAGTAGAATTCTCCTTTTATGTGTCTGCACGTTATTTACTGCCTATAAGGAGAGGAGAGGAGAGGAGAGGAGAGGAGAGGAGAGGAGAGGAGAGGAGATGAGAGGAGAGGGGAGGAGAGGAGGAGAGGAGAGGAGAGGAGGGGAGAGGAGAGGAGAGGAGAGGAGATGAGAGGAGGAGAGGAGAGGAGGGGAGAGAGAAAGAGAGAGAGGAGAGGAGAGGAGATGAGAGGAGGAGAGGAGATGAGAGGGGAGGAAAGGAGAGGAGAAGAGAGGAGAGGAGAGGAGAGATAGGATAGGATAGGAGAGGATGAAATGGGACAGGAGATGAGATGTGAAAAGAAGAAAGGAGACGGGGGGAACACGTAAAAAAGTAAAAGAAAAAAAGAGAAGTGGAGGAGAGAGGAAAGGGGGATAGCATAAAAAAGAAGAGAATCAGAGAGCCAATCGAGCTTCAGTACAAAAAGCAGAAGCGGGGAAAGCAGAGCGAGGGGATTAGATGGATGTGGCTGAATACCCTGGTGATTTACATAGATTTCTATAATAGCACCAGTAAATCCAAATGAGGTGTGTGTGTGTGTGTGTGTGTGTGTGTGTGTGTGTGTGTGTGTGTGTGTGTGTGTGTGTGTGTGTGTGTGTGTGTGTGTGTGTGTGTGTGTGTGTGTGTGTGTGTGTGTGTGTGTGCCTGTGTGAGCGTTCGTATTGTGCCAGTGTGTGTGCGTGTGTGTATGCTGTGCGAGTGTTTGTGTCTGTGTATGTACTGTGTGCCAGTGTGTGTTCATGTGTGATCAAACTTTGAAATGAAACCGTTCAGATCCCGCTACAGTAGCCTATCTGAAATCACACTGAGAGCAACACTTTGATTTTGTCAGTTTATGCCTGGGCCCACAACATAAAGAAACACACACACACACACACCACAGTCAAATACGTAATTTACCACTGTCCTCTACCCTTCAAAAGAAACAGGTCCGTCCAAATACATAAGTACACGACTGCTTCACCACCTGCAAACCATGTCAGACAGAAGACCATTGTGTGTGTGTGTGTGTGTGTGTGTGTGTGTGTGTGTGTGTGTGTGTGTGTGTGTGTGTGTGTGTGTGTGTGTGTTTGTGTGCGTGCGCGCGCGCGTTTATTAGTGCTCTACGAAACAACTTCCCCATTTTACACTTTACATAGGCAATATCTGCGTAGGAGAGGTGCTGAGGCGGTGGTGTATTTATATTTTAATGCGCACTTTTCATAATTTCGAGGCTGCATGACACCTGCATTTACGCACTTGTTGTTTACATACAGCATATGGGGCCAAAGCTGAGAATGCGCTTCCTGCTCCGTGAGGAGACAGCGCTTACTGACCAAACATTTTAAAAGCACATCAGCATGAAATGCGAATCATGCCAAAGGAATAATAGATATCGTGCTTGTGGACATTACGCTTAGTCGGCAAACGAATTGTGTGTACAAGACAAAACCCCATGATGGCGAAATGAATAGAGGACCATGGCATAGTCTATACCTCAAATGTAAACAGTGGCTGCTGAATCATAAAGGTCTGGCTTGGCTTGACTCGGCTCGGTTTGTTTACCTCTAATTATGGAGAGTTCATGTCACACATCTCCCTGATCAAACAGGATAATTGTGTGGCCGTTTCGTTTCCCTGTGTGGAGGCAGGGGGTCGCCTGTTGGCTGGCTGGCTGGGCTGTTGACAGTCTTACAATCGGCGTTGGGCGGCGAGTGTTCAATGTCAGAGTTCTCTTTTGATGATTTCATTAGAGTGTGGGACACCGGGGGCCGTGCCTCGATGGGCTAATGCGACATTGTCTGGAGAGTATCTCATTACACTGCTTTCAATTCATGATATCCCAGGCCTGCTGGTGATTTCCCCTCGCTATGCCTTTATGTCAGGAAAACGAGTTTTTATTGTATAAAGCAGACTCTTTGGAAAATACTACCCTCAGTATGCCATGCCGTGAGCTATGTCAGTCATCTTTATTATCTTAGGTACTGAGAGGCAGATTTGGATGAGAGCGGTAAGGCAATAACGATGCTGTTCCTGCAATTTTGATCAGGGGGACAAAAGCAACGGCATGACACGCTTTAAGCCAGTGCAGCTCTGCGCAAGTGGCAGTTAAACGGATGACCTAATGCGTCTAGATTGAATTTTACTCAACTCATTATTTATCATTGTCCATTTGGCTCGTCCACTTAAGAAGTTTACTTACTTAAGCTTTATAACAGATGGCCAGCCATTACAGTTTGCGATACACTTAATCTTAATGACGGTCGGACACATTGAGTTATTTGGGTTTAACCATAATGCCGCCATTAAGGCTCTAACTAAAACGCTTGATTTTAACACGTGCGCGGGTCACCAGACAGCGGATCCACATACTATACCGCACTTGAATTATACAATAACCTTCCGTCCAATTATCACTGACCCATTCCAGCAGTGCCTATAGGAGCACACATCTTGATGTTTATGTTTCCCCCCTTCGCTTGGTATAAATTGGCATGTGACCGTTGTCATAACGGTAAAGACCTATAGATTTTCATGTTTTATAATGGTGTTATGACAATGTAGGGGAATGTGATTATTTATTCTCTGCCGGTATTATGAACGCGTCATATTTGCCCTTGGGCCCGTCGCGCGCACAGCTGTGACCAACACCGCAGAAATGGACTATTCATTTGGCCAATTTCAACTCAATTACCGCCGGGCCGGTCTCATCACCCGTCGGTCTGTTCCCCATTTCTCTACCGTCTGCCCCCACGGAGCAGCAGCCACCTTCACCTGACCGACAGACAGGCAGATTGACAGCGCGAATCTTTGACAAAACAAACACGTTCCCGAATCCTACCGTATATAACTGATATCTGCTGGAGGGACGCGATTTCGTTTTACCCAGTAGGAGTGTGGCCAAAGAACATATCGCTTGCCTAAAGACACGTGTATTGCTCACCCAAAGCCAAAATTCAGTGCAAGACATCGCGTGCAGCACATGCCTCTTAAAAATTAATTGCACAATGTATGCGTTAAAAAAAACCGTTTGGATATCACCAAGCGACCTTGAGCGATTCCATAATTAATCTTATTGCGAGCGTGTCATTACTTCACTCATAACCAGCTGCGTCTTCAACGTGTTAAACAAGAAGCCAAAACCAACATTCATCCTCCGTGTGAGCGAGTGCACCTTGCCTGCGTCTGTTAAGCTCACTCTAGCCCAGCGGTGAACTGTGAGCCAGTTACAATCGAAGGCTGTTCCACAGAGTGGGGAATAATATCACCTTCAGTCGGCGCGCATAAATCACAAACACACCATAATCCATAATGATTGAAACGACGCTGGACTCGGTCGAAAGACGCTGGAGACTACTCAAAAAAGTTGAAAACACTTGAGCTACTCACCTGCGGAATCTACCCACATTATCCCATTCGACGAGGCTGTTTTGCAGTCCAGGCTTGACTGGGCACGTTGCCGGAGATGCAGTGTTTAGCCACGGGAAGGAGCTGTTGTGTCCCCCCTCCGCTTACAACTGACAACTGACACTTCTCAACATGGTGATGTGTAGGCTGTCTCCTTAATTATGTTCTATGTAAATATTTCAGGAGAAAGATATTACCCTATTAAAATTAGTATCAACATGGGCATATTGTGGATTAACTAGTGCCAGTGTGGATTAAAATGATGCGTTTTTCACATTCTGCTATATGTAGGCTAAAAAGTTAAAGGTTGTAAAGTTTATGTGGAACTGAATACACAAACCACAGTGTCCGAGTGTTGTAACCACAAAGACAAAAAAATATATACGGAAATGTAGGCCTACCTCCCTGCTTCCTGACCAAAAAGTCCGTGAGAACTACCGTATTGGCTCTTACGCAGAATAATATGTGACTTTAAAGTTGGTGTCTGCGCTGCGTTGATATATGGTCGAGATAAGGTTGTGAAGGGCCAATGGCAAAGCCTGTGGGCGCAGGTCTTCGAGCGCGCAGATGGTTATTGCTTAAAGCCTAACTTTATGCAGGTGTTTGGATCTGGCAGCTCCGGGCATGCTGTTCTCTAAAGCAATATATCACCTTAATACTTCATGTTATTGAATACCTGATATTTTTTTTCTTTCTGTCGTTATTTATGTCTGTGTTATTAGCTGTGGCGTGTACGCTGAAATAACTGTGTCGTCGCGAGCTCTCATCTAAGATCCCGGTAGACATTAAATTATGTTTAATCGAAACTAAATTATACTGGCTTGTGTTGGACATGGTTCCCTGCCACCTCTAAAATTCTATCATAAGCACTTCTATGGAGGGACGGAGATAAACAACCTCTACTGGAAAACGAGCCCGGGGAGGCGGCGTGGTGGTGTGGTGGTGGAGTGTAAAGGCTGGCGGAGGAGTTCAAAAACCCCTTCCATCACTGCCTGTGATCGCACCAGCGAGGTAAGCACACACCCGCCTCTACTCAGCATAGCGTATCCATTTCAAATGAAGGTAATCTTCGTCCGTTTCCAACACATCAACCTACACAAATATAGCCGCCCGGTCCGTATGCTATTCGTGGGCAGAGAACCTTTCAAACACCTGCATACATACTACCAGTAGCAGAGTAATGGACTGATACAATCTACGGCTTTCATGACAGACACCCAGGCAGGATAATAACCTGCACGAAGCTGAAGAGCCCCCAGAAGGACCCGGCCTTGATCTTCTAAGTAGGCGAATCAAGACTGTGAAGCCTTAATTACATGGCCTGTCTCATAGGGACAGCTCTGCTGACTCCACTGTGTCTCCACAGTTATCCAGACCAATAGTCAGTGAAACTGCAGTCATTCAGACCAAATAGGATGTCCAACACAGAGGCTGCAGAGCCTTGCCAGAGAGGAGATATATGGGCAACAGTGACTGGTGGCTGGATTCACACACTGAGACTATGGCCCAATCTCAATTCACCCCTTGGCCCTACCCCTTACCCCTCCCCTCCGTTTTGTGTAGGGGTAGGGGTATCCCAATAGTCGTTAAGACAGAGGGGTAGGAGTAAGAGGGAGGGCTTTGTAGCCCTCAAAAAGGAGGGGTTCGGACAGGCAGACTCTGTTTGGAGGGGTAAGGGGTAGGGCCAAGGGGTGAATTGAGATTGGGCCTAAGTTAAGAGGCACAATGTTGCTCGGTACACCTCACCAGCACACCCATCCACCCCATAATACTACTCATCATCTCACACGTTGCCATGGCTATAGCTACAATACCTTACCCAAACCACGCACAGATAACACACATTAAACAAAATCAAACACACACACACACACACACACACACACACACACACACACACACACACACACACACACACACACACACACACACACACACACACACACACACACACACACACACACACCACAACACACACACGCACAGAAGCACACATGTTCCGGGAACAGAGGCAGATGCACAGGCTAATCCCACCGCCAGATAAATCTGCTCCTGGCTCCCAACACGACGCGCTCCGAAACCTGGAGCTGCTCAGCTTTTGTTCCACCCTCCAATGCCCTCAAGCGGGCACGCGGAGTGGAGGACATGAGAGGGGGGAGAGGCACGTGGGGTGGAGGGGAGGGGAGGAGAGGAGAAGGGGAAGGAGACATGCAGGGTGGAGGGGAGGAGAGAAGGGAAGGAGGCATGCGGGGTGTCGGATGGGGGGGACGTGTTGCTTGCTGTATAGGTTCAGGTGAAATCCAGGCCAAGTGAGATGGAGAGAGAGAGAGACAGACAGATAGAGAGAGAGAGAGAGAGAGAGAGAGAGAGAGAGAGAGAGAGAGAGAGAGAGAGAGAGAGAGAGAGAAGAGGGGGTGACGTTTCAGGCCTACGAAGGTTCACAAGGGTGGTCTGGTGGATCGGGTTAAGTTGCTCAGTATTCGTTGGTGCAGGTTTAGGTACAGACTGAGAGAACTCTGTAAAAAGAACCATGAAGGGGTGTGAGAGAGAGAGAGAGAGAGAGGAAGAGAGAGAGATGGATGGGCAAAGAGAGTCAATGACACAGCAATGAAGGGCTGAGGTTAAAGGTAGAGGTTAACAAGGAGGGTTTGGTGGAGGGGAAAGGTGCTGGATGTACATTGGGTGCATGTCAGCTCCAGGCCATGGGGTTGAGCTCATATAGGTACAGTTTGACATCCGCACAAAGGGGGGTCAGGGGGGCTGGTCATTGAGGGGTGGGGGGGGTCACGGTTGGAGGGTAGGTCTGGTAAGTGGGGAGAGTTTTGCTCACAGAGGTCAAAGCACAATGCACTGTAGCCCCTTAAATGCATGCCAGTGGCACACTGTACAGGTAATAGTCATTGAAAAGTTAACTACCATATAGTACTACAATACTATGACAACACAGGGCCTTTGGTAATGCACTAGGACTTGGTCATTGCCATTCTGGTAACAGCAACTTTATAGCACTGTGTCTTAACGGGTTAAGAGTAGCTCCGCTGTTTCTGAGCAAAAGACTCATTATACACACACACACACACACACTGTATAAACTGGAACACACACATATAACCATACACACGGAGGCACAGGCACACAGGTACGCACATACTCACACACAATTACTCGTGTGTGCACACACGCACACGCACACACACACACACACACAGCCCTGCAGTGTAGGGGGCCTGGATGATGTCAGAGGTAAGTGCCTCATTCCCCTCCTCCTTGCAGACCCATCCCAACATGCTCTCTCCCCAAACCCACCGTTCTACCTCCCCCATTCTACCACTCCCACCCTGCCTAAACGCACCTTCCTCTCTCCTCACCTCTCCTCAATCCCTCCCTCCCCCGTTTCTCTCTCCCCAGGCACACCTTCCTCCCTGCCTCCCCCACCTTGTCCAGCTACACCTCCCTCTCTCCGTCCCTGCCCCATTCCTTTGCCCCCTCCTTCCTTCCCTCCCCAATCTATTCCTCTGTCCCTCATCCCTCCCTCCCTCCATTCCTCCTCCCCCACCCCACGTCTCCCCTTATCTCCCTCTGCAGTAGGCTACTGCGCCACAGTCAGCCCTATAGCCTAGAGCAGCACCAGCTGCCTATTTGCTTACCTCGTCATCTCCCTGTCTTTCTACCTGTCTGCCTCCCTGTCTGTCTACCTACCTAACTGTCTGACTGCCTTCAACCTCATCTTCCTGCCTGTCTACCTACCTGCCTGCCTGCCTGCCTGCCCGCCTACCTGTCCATCTACCTGCATGTCTAGCTGCCTGCCCGCCTACCTGTCGGTCTACCTGGCTGTCTATCTGTCTGGCTGCCTGTTTATCTGTCTAGCTGCCTGCCCACCTGCCTGTCTGCCTGCCTGTCTATCTGTCTGTCTGCCTGCCTGCCTGCCTGTCCATCTCCCTGCCTGCCTGTCTGTCCACCTTTTTTAAAACACAATTTCATTGCCCTTTTGACCATGATAATAAGCTCTTTAATTGTGAATCTTGAATCTTTAATATTTAAACGGTCTGTCTGTCTGTCTGTCTACCAGCCTACTCATCTCCCTGTCTGTCTGTCTGTCTGTCTGTCTGTCTGTCTGTCTGTCTGTCTGTCTGTCTGTCTGTCTGTCTAACAGCCTACTCATCTCCCTGCCTGTCTGTCTAACTGTATAAGCAGTGACTGCATGGTGGCCGCTGCTTCCCACTAGTGATGTACCAATTCTTGATTTTTAAGGTTCTGCCGAATACCAAATCTACTGTTTAAGATTCGTCCAAATCCAAAACTGAATACTGAATCCTATTCTGATCATCAGCCAGTACATCATAATGCAGTAAAACCTTTGCACGTTTTCGTTTCTTAACAGTAAGATAGAGAAACTGAAGGGATATTTTATTATTTTATGTATCTTCAAATTAGGCAAAACATTAAACATTGACAACGTAATCACGTCATACTTGCACATGTGGTAGGATTCGGCTTGGTTGGCACCCTAGGGTTTGCCCGAAACCAAACCCGTCACTGTAACGTAAACAAGGTCGAATCTGTCCGAATCCAAAACCAAATCTTAGATTCAGTACATCCCCACTTCCCAAACCACCACCACCATTCAGAAGAACCAGATGCACAGACATAAGCATTAGCATAAGCTGCTACATCTGATTTAGCTCCCTCACAGCTTAACACTATAAAGAATGCAAACAATATTATCTGTTTAATCACAGTTAAAAAAAACATTATGGCTCTCTGAAGGATTATAGAATTATATCATGGCTCTAGGTTGGCCTACAGATTAAGATAATCACTCGTTTTAATTTTTTGTTATTAGTTTATTACGTTTATACATGTTCTAGTATATACTGTACGACATTATCAGGGGTCATGTGGGATAGCATATCATAAATGATGGTTCTGTGTGCTTAGCTGTGTTGACATAAAAAGGAGGGGTGGAATCTGTGGTGAATGCTGGTAGTGTTATGCGGTCAGTCATCACACCATCATTGTGTGTGTGTGTGTGTGTGTGTGTGTGTGTGTGTGTGTGTGTGTGTGTGTGTGTGTGTGTGTGTGTGTGTGTGTGTGTGTGCGCGCACATGTGCTTGTGTGTGTGCGTGTTTGTGTGTCAGAGTCTCTTATGTGTATGTCAGTGTGTGCTATGGCCAAAGAGGTGCGGATCAGAGGGGGGGAAACGGGTCTGACGGGACGCGGACGTCTCGAATGACAGTTGGTCATTATGAGTCACATAGAGGAGAGTGGTGGAAAAGCACACAGGGGAGTTACCACTACCTGTCTACACTGTGTACAGGTGAGAGAGACAGAGAGAGAGAGAGAGAGAGAGAGAGAGAGGGAGAGGATGATGCACACACACAGACACACAGAGGTGTGGATATCGTACTCTATCTTTGTGCTCGTAATGCTTCATATAGCAGTGCTTTCAAAAGCAAGGTTTGCTGGCTCAATCAGACATAAACAGTAAACATTCTTTTTGTATTATGTCTCGGTGGAGTTTTATTGTGTCTGAGAAGGAGTTTGGGCATGCCAATGTCAGTGTGTGTGATTGTGTGCTTAGTATACTGTGTATGACGGTGTTTGTGTATGTAAATACAGTAGGCGTGTGCACACGTGCACGAGTGTTTGTGTGTATAAATAGGTGTGTGTGTGTGTGTGTGTGTGTGTGTGTGTGTGTGTGTGTGTGTGTGTGTGTGTGTGTGTGTGTGACAATGTGTATGTAAATAGGTGTGTGTGTGTGTGTGTGTGTGTGTGTGTGTGTGTGTGTGTGTGTGTGTGTGTGTGTGTGTGTGTGTGTGTGTGTGTGTGTGTGTGTGTGTGTGCGCGTGCGTGCGTGTGTGTGTGTGTGTGTGTGTGTGTGTGTGTGTGTGTGTGTGTGTGTGTGTGTGTGTGCGTGTTTGTGTGTGTGTTGGAACTGTATTTTATTCTATATGAAAGCAAACATGTTGCCGTGGCACAAATGTGCCCTTTCACATTCAAGAATTCCTGTTCAAGGCTGCAGAAGATAACTGGACTGTGCGAGGACTTTATCTGTACCAGAACAATGGAATGCCCAAACACAACAGAGTTGCATCTCCACATGGCAGGCCAAGGACTGTGTGTTCGTTGCCTGATTATCATAGACTTGCAATCGAGATTCGATCTGCAGCGCCGCCGAAGGTGTTGCGTCACTAGGAGGGCGCAGCCTGGCTAGTGTGTTCGTGTGTTTGTGTGTGTGTGTGTGTGTGAATGAATTAATCTCTATCCGGGTACGCCCCCTTTTCCCTTTAGCGGATAGAGATAATTGTTATCAGGGAAAATCCTCCAATAAATATGACTTATGGCTATTACATCGTTTAGAACGAGTGGGGAAAATGGTAGCTGACGGTTCTCCCCATCCGCTCTCCAAGCCGGTTTGAAACTTAATTAAGGATTCTCTGTGTCTTTCATTTCAGGTGTTTCATATTTACAAATGTTAAGGGTTTGAACCTAACATTTACTTGGTCCTTCAGAACCGGATCCCAAGATACCCGACGATTCCAGCACGCGAGGAGGGAACCAGGAAAGTCTGTGGCCACAGCACTAAGACCCGTTTCCGGGACTGGTCTCTCCCTCGCAGGCTGGGATCCGACGGTTGACGGGAATCTTGAAAAGACCAGAGAATCGTGAGTAGGCCTACATTTTTATTTTTATTTAAAAAGGATTGAATGAAAAGACGGTAAAATAAGAGAAGACAAAACCCTGACAATTCTAGACTCTATCAGGTAAACGTAAAGGGAGGGCAGACTCCCCTAGTACGAGAAACTAGTTTAAATTCTGTGTTCTCTGCGTTGAGAGAAAGTGTGCGTGAAAGGATTCGTATTACCACTCGGTAATACGTTTCATACCAATACAACAAGGTTCAAATAGCGAGTCTTTGTGGAAGCCTGTATGCAAGAAGATTCCACCTGTGAGGTTGAAGTGAATCTTACCACAAACGATCGTTGATCGCTATCTTGTTGAAAAGTGTATCCAACAATAGAGGCACTGTAGGTGTTGTGACGTTGGACTAAATTCATAGAGACAAAATGGGGGGCAGTAACAGCAAAATAAGTGAAAAGTTCCTTGCTGAAATGCAATGCAAGGACTGGAAAATTGTGCATAGAGAAAATCCTAGTGCAGTAGCACCGCTGTGTTACTGGGTAAAAAACTATGGGTTTAATGGAAATTTGTCTACAACAAACCTAACATTTATGGCCTGGCCAGCAGGGCCAACAGGAACACTACAATGAACACCAAAACTATCACGGCCAACGTCGAGGCCAACACCAAAATTCCTGACTAGACCGAGAGCACCAGTATCGACCGTACGGGCATGGCCCCTCGGCCGATGACTGGTTTGATGATTATGAGGAAACGGGCGGGGATGTGGAAGAGGTAGACGTCGTTCTAAACTTAGAGGGATTGTTGTACCAAGAAAAAAATTAGACCTGAAATTACCCTTCTGGTCAAAGGGACCCCCGTACGTTTCCTCTGTGACTCTGGTGCTAGCCGCACTGCAATGCAGGAAATAGCAAAAATAGCAAAACTAGTGTGAAAATGACAGCCATTTGGATTACTCACTGAGCAGTTAATGTCTCAGATAGCCTACCATATAATAATAATAATAATAATAATAATAATAATAATAGTAATAATAATAATAATTGTATTTGTATAACACTGTGTCATACAAGGCAAGTAATATGGATATCTGTCTGTCTGTCTGTGTGGGCCCTATTGGTTGTATGAATTGTCCTAGTGGGACACCCCACTGTGTGTGTGAGAAAGATTGTATATGTGTCTGTGGAGTGTACGTGTGTATCTGTGGAGTGAGTGCCTAAATATGTCTGAGAGTGGAAGATTTTTTTTTGAGTGTTTAGTGAAGGTACTCTATTGTGTTCAGAGTTAGCTGGAGCTTGGGAGTGCACATGTTGAAACAACATTTTTAAATAAGAATAAGCCTTTTATTTTATTCTAAAATTCAACTTTGAGGTGTAGGATTTTGTCATGATTTTGTTTTTCCACACATTCTTACCCATTTATTTTTGATTAGGAGAAAACAGGGTTGTGGAGTTATGTTGTTTCTTTACTATTTTCAATTGAAAGTTAACATGTTAATGTTTAAGCCTTTAAGACACGGCATTATAAATTAGCTGTTACCAGAATGGCAATGACCAAGTCATAATGTATTACTAAAGGCCCCGTGCACTGTCATGGTAGTGTAGTGTAGTTGCAAAAGAGTTTGCTTTCATGATTTACAGTACCAAAATGTCTTTGTTTCTTCTAAAGAATAGATGAAGCTTTCTCCTTGTTCTTATTTTTTAAAAGAACAATGGGTTTGAGATCTTGAAATAACGCAGGCGTTATTTGATGGCCCAAAGGTGCTGTGAGTAAACCTAATTTGGACCTGGTCTGAGAGTTAGGTCACATGTGCTGAACATTTCTAGAAATTTAGGTTGTCATTTTGTTTTGATTGACGTTTAACTATGACTTATTTCTTTGTTTTATTTCATCGAATTTCTTGCCTTATTATGTTCTATTTTGATGAGTTATTGATCAATGGATCATGGGTTTTGGTTTAATTTTAATGAATTAATAATTTTAATTTTAATGGTTTATTTTAATGACTGGAGCACAATGTTGACTCTGATAAACTAGACTCTGAATACACAGAGGCGCTTGACAACGTCGCCCAAGCAAAGATAACAGTGTCCTATGTGTAGATGTTTACATTAGCTCGGATAGATATTAAAAGGCTCAGAGGCTCTCTCTAAGTAGCCCAAGGTCCTCTGCAGGCACCCTTATCAGACACAGCAGGCCCAACTATAAACATGCAAATTTCTGTGGCAGAGACAGAAAGACTCTTAATATTGAAACCTCCAACGGTGTATGCTAAACCACCTGTTTGTCACTGAAAAGACAATAAGACCTAAAAAAAACTGAACACCGACCTAGATAAAACAATACCAAAGCTTAAAGTTATGTTAAATATCTATCATTGTCATTAGTTTAATACTGTAAGTGTGAACATTGCTTCACATGGTGTGTGATGAGACATGTCAATGTTCTCTATTTGCTTTTAAAAGTTTGAATTTGATGACGTTGGGATCCTTATATTTTCATTTGTTTGATTTATAAACAAAGAGACAGTTGTCTCTCTGTCTTTTCATTTCAGTCGTCAACTTGCAATCAAAGTGAAAACTGATTGCCAATAAGGTTTTAGTTCTGTTACAAAATGTTTTATGTAACCGATACATGAAGTCAACCATTTTTTGCTCTGATATGATTTCAAATTGATCTGGCTTGAGTGTACATGAAGGAAAGTTGTTTTCCCTATATATATATATATATATATATATATTTTGTTCTTTGAGGAACAGGCCCAGTGTTATGGAAACGAGCTGAAACACAACTGATATGAATGGAAGGAACCTAGACAATACAAATGATCGCTAGGTTAAGTGAATTTTGTTTTTAATTTGATAAGTTTCACAAGATTTTCCCAGAGTTTGTTTTGTTTCAATTGGGTAATAATTTTAGTTATAACACTTGATAAAATGACAACTGTTATTTTTTTTTCTTTCTTTCAAACCATGGAAAGTTTGACCTAAAAGTTAGACAAGGTCTGACCTCTATACCAGATAAAGGGTCTGTCTGGTTGTTTGTTTCATTTTTCTTTTAAAGTTGCGTATTTTACAATGGCAGTTGTGTTTTCTTTCTTTTTATCTCTTACATTTTGATTGGTTCATCTAGTGATCTGTATGTCTGGGTGATGACAATGCATTGGATTATTGGATTATTATTGGATTCTCAATAATAATCCATTATTGGATTCTCAAATATTATTGGATTCTCAAATATTACTCATACTCAAATTTTTTATTTTTACAAAATACATTTTTGAATGTACTGACATTATTGGCAGGAGTTGGGCTAGGCCCCTATATCACCATGACCTCATGACAAAAGGACAGTGAGGACTGCATGCCAATATATTTCAGTTCTGTTACAAAGTGATTTATGCAGGCCTAACTATCATGTAAAGACAGCTAATACTATGGGTATAGTCATTTTGTACGGCATGCTTAATTTTTCTTCTACATTCTATATTGGATGAACTATGTGGTCAACACCACATTTTGTCAGTTTGCGTTTATCGCCTATTCTGTAAGGAACTGTAATGTAAACGTGAGCCACAATAGTCAGATACTGACCAGAGTAATTTTCTTTTTCATAATTTTGCTCTTGATAGATTGTTGTTCCCCGGGAATGTAGAGCTATCTATTTTATTTTGATTATAGATTATGAGAGAATGGTTGGGCGGCTTTGGGATTTGTTTTGTCTAAACTAACAAAACATTTTTTGTTTCTTCTCTATTATAATGCTCTCTAATCTGTTACAACTGCGCACCTCCTCCACACTAATGTCTGTGTGTGGATGAGTTGACTTCTGAGAGCTTATTATTTTTTTTTAAAACAAATGTTTGAAAAAGCCTGCCTTGATGTAGGCTATGCGAGTGATTCTCTGATTCGGCTACACTTTTAAGTCCGTGGATTTGATTTGCCAATTCCACTAACTATTAAGATTAAGCTTGGCAATTTGTTTGTTTGGCACTATGTAAACATCTAGGTCATTTAGTTGGGAAAAATACTGATATTTGACTTTTTGCTTTTGCCAAAAGCGTAGGGGAATCGTAGAATCACTCATGCACCTATGAACTGGAGGGTGTTGGAAGATGTTTACTTCTCATCATTTACTGTGCTCAAAGTCTGTTTCGGAAATTACTTAAGTCTTATTGAGTCATGTGGATGGCACATGTCTCAAACAGGAGAGATATTTTAGGATTAATCAGTGCATCAAACAAATATGTGTATAGGGCACATGTTAAATGAAACCTTGTTCTGAAACTTCACCCCTTAACCTAACCTAAAACAAACATAAGAGAGCTACAATGTGGAATCAAATTGCATCAGGGTTTGAATCATTTGTATGTTGGTGGTGTACTATAAACAAAAATGTGGACAGAATGAACAACATCCACTATAAATGTGCAGGCGCTGGGCAACAAAACTGAATTCGGGTTCAGGGCCATCCATGAACAACTGAAGGCAACCTGCCTAATGGCATTCCAATCTCGTATTGCGGTTGATATGCTTTTGGCCGATAGGAGTGTGTGCTCTATTTTTGGTTATCAATGTTGTTCCTTCATACCGAACAATACGGCAGCTGACGAAAGTCTCACCAGGGCGATAGAGGGACTGGGATCCCTCAACCAAAAAGAAAATGAGAGACCACTCCGGGGTCGATACTTCAGTGTGGGATGGTTCCTCTGACATGTTTGGCCAATACAAACAGTTGGCAGCGTCCATAATCATGTCTATTGCAATATTTGCGGCGATCCTCACGTTATGTGGATGTTGTTGTATTCTTTGTATTAGAGTGTTGTGCACCAGATTTAGTACCACTGCCATTGCACAAATGGAAGAAAAAATGTCAAACCTATATGCTCTTCTAACTAGACAGGATAGTGATGTCGATGACACTATGATGATGTTGTTGGTGGAGACCATGAGCCTCCACACCAATCTGACGATTCCATCCAGGTCCCTGATCTGTTCCCTGACCCAGGGGATTATGCTCGGGGCCTCTAAGTGTACCTATTTAAAGAAAAAATCATTTGAAGTCATCACTGGATGATGTTAATGTTTGTCTCTATATAGAATAAACAGGGGGAAATGTTGGAACTGTATTTTATTCTATATGAAAGCAAACATGTTGCCGTGGCACAAATGTGCCCTTTCACATTCAAGAATTCCTGTTCAAGGCTGCAGAAGATAACTGGACTGTGCGAGGACTTTATCTGTACCAGAACAATGGAGTGCCCAAACACAACAGAGTTGCATCTCCACATGGCAGGCCAAGGACTGTGTGTTCGTTGCCTGATTATCATAGACTTGCAATCGAGATTCGATCTGCAGCGCCGCCGAAGGTGTTGCGTCACTAGGAGGGCGCAGCCTGGCTAGTGTGTTCGTGTGTTTGTGTGTGTGTGTGTGTGTGAATGAATTAATCTCTATCCGGGTACGCCCCCTTTTCCCTTTAGCGGATAGAGATAATTGTTATCAGGGAAAATCCTCCAATAAATATGACTTATGGCTATTACATCGTTTAGAACGAGTGGGGAAAATGGTAGCTGACGGTTCTCCCCATCCGCTCTCCAAGCCGGTTTGAAACTTAATTAAGGATTCTCTGTGTCTTTCATTTCAGGTGTTTCATATTTACAAATGTTAAGGGTTTGAACCTAACAGTGTGTGTGTGGTTATTTAATATGCGCGAGAGGAAGGGAGTTTGTTTGTGTATGTGTGTGTCCATGTCCATGTGCATGTCATACAAATGTGGTCAGTGGAGCAAAACGGAAATGCTGTTTTAGACACATCCATCACATCCCTCCTGCCTCCCTCCTTATCAGATCTTCAGATGCCATGCAGCCAGGGTTGCCAGATGAGGCTGATGATTTCCAGCCCAAAAAAAGCTCAAAACCCGCCTGGAAGCACAAAATCCCGCCCAATTCTATTGATTTCTATGGTAAAAATTGGGCGGGTTTTCCTGCAAAATGACATTTTTACCCGCACACGGCCATCCTAAGCAGCCCAATTGGGCGGGAAACAGCCCAATCTGGCAACACTGCATGCAGCATGAACAGCTAGCCTTTTGTCCACAGGCCCGGCTGTCTTCGCTGCATTCGTTCGCCATGTGTAACGCTCTTCTCATCTCATTTTATGTTCCTCTCCTTCTCCTTTCTCCTCTC
>NC_085866.1:17099814-17102314 GCF_034702125.1 Engraulis encrasicolus | reverse complement strand
AACACTGCATTTAATTTCACACATCGGTAAGGAAGATTAACCCCAATGAGCATTTCCCCCCTTGCCGCATAGCACACTATTCACACTGCCTCCGCACAACACAATACAATCATCTGTCTCTCGTTCTTTGTCATGTCTTTCTTTTTTTCACTGTCTCTTCCTCGGTGTGTGTGTGTGTGTCGCTCTCTGTGTCTATACCCATTTATGTATCTCCATTCACATGCTGTATATTTTCCCCCTTTCTCTCTTTAGTTTATATTTCTCCTTGTCCTGCTTCACAATCTCCATCAAAGGCATGGAGTCTGCTTTCAGTTTGTATTCATTTTTATACGTCTGCTTTTTTGGTCTATACCAGGAGCTGGTGTGCTGTGGCCTGGTCCCTGCATGTTGTTAATTCATCAGTCTACAGAAAAAGCATCCAGTCATGGTGCTTTACTTCCACTAGAATGGCCACAGCCAGTGGCGTAGGCAGTGTCGGGTACTGCAGGGTTCAGTGCTGTGTGGTGCTGCAGCAAGCACAGGGAGGGAGCATGGCTTAACAAGTAGGGTTCAGTGCTATGAAGGTTAGGATAGGGAGTATGGCTTAACACATAGGGTTCAGTGATGCTACCACTAGCACAAGAAGCATGGCAGTGATGTAACAGTTAGCTTAAGGAGCATGGCTAATGGGTAGCGTTCAGTGCTGTGGGATGCTGTGACTAGCGCTTGGCTAGCACAGGGAGCATGTCTTAACACAAGGAATAGGCTATGGCTTTAAAATAGGGCTGCACAATATATCGAAAATGTATCGATATCACAATATCAAGAGTGGCGATATGCGTATCGCGAAAATGACTTAATTATCGCTAACAAGTAAAACGTTTCGGTGTAGTCCAATCACTAGCCGAAAATCAACAAATGCGTAAGAAGCCCAACATGACCAAAGTCACGCCCACATGCAGACCGACAAATTAGTGACAAGAAAATTACTCGGCTATATTTCTAAATATCATTTAAATATCGTTATTTAGGTAAGAAAAGAAGGATCACCGCACACTGGTGGACTTAGTTTTTGCTGTTTTATTTAGGTGAACAACGCGTTTCGCATTGCGCTTCGTCAGGTTCACTTCGTTATTTAGGTATTGCATGCTGTTATCAAGTATCGATTTTTTCTGCTATCGTGCAGCCCTACTATAAAACACATAGCACACAAAGACGTAGCAGATGACCATCCCACCATCTGATTGGGTTAACACAGAGAATATGTGTCGTAAAAAGCATATTGACAAAAAAAATTGCAGACAAAATATCCAGTCCAACCACCCAGAAACCCTGGATTACCCACATGGAATATTGACAAAAAAAATTGCAGACAAAATATCCAGTCCAACCACCCAGAAACCCTGGATTACCCACATGGAATATGGAATATACAATAAAAAAAATCAACGAGACGTATCAGTCAAGACCTTCAGTGCAGAAATCCTTTCACACAGCACATGAGTCTAAAAAGCACCAAGAAACACAGCTGATGTGATGTGCAGTCCCAGTGTGGCCTGGTTTTTGACAGCACAGTGACAGGCAAAATTGACAGTCGACAGGGTGCATGTGAAGTCATTTAAACAGATATCTTGCAAAGAGGGAGAGGAGAGGAAGAAAGAGAGAGAGAGAGAGAGAGAGAGAGAGAGAGAGTAGTAGGCCTATAGTAGTATAATTGAAGGGATAGGGAAAGACTGTGCCAAGGGAAAAGCTTTTAACTACACAAGACACATTTTTAAATTCCAATCACAGATGAGCGAGTCAAAAGAAAAAATAATGTTAAGCGTTTTTTATCTCTTGTAGAGATTTGGAATTGGTCTGGACAGACGTACGGGAAGAGAGTTATTTAAATGAATCACACTGTGGCCTGTAAAAGCTCTCTCTCACACATGCACACACACACATGCCTGCACACACACACACACACACACACACACACACACACACACACACACACACACACACACACACACACACACACACACACACACACACACACACACACACACACACACACACACACACACACACACACACACACAGCCTCCCACAGGCTCTTTCTGAAAAAGAAAAAAAAAAAACGTTTTTGTTCAGCAGAAGAGAGGGAGGGGGGGGGATATCCTGACCTGACTCTATGTTTTTACACACCCCCTGAGAGAGAAGAAGATACCGCACTGACACACAGTAGTTTTAAAGGCTTAACTAGCCGCTGGAATGTTTGATATTAGCTCGTGTTGACTTAGCACTGCCACTGACTGAATCTGCATTACTAAGACTTCTGGCAGAGATCATCATAATATATAACATCATCTTTATTTACAAATACACTGTCCCTAACACATACAGAGAGATAGAGAAAGAGAGAGAAAGAGAGAGACCAAGGGAGAAAGAGAGAGAGAGAGAGATTACAGGCTGGAAAAATACCTCCATCTCGTGAATTCATCATCCTTGCTTAACCTCATGTGCACTCAGGGACACGCAC
>NC_085866.1:17092314-17097314 GCF_034702125.1 Engraulis encrasicolus | reverse complement strand
AAGAGAAGAAGAAACGTGAGGAGAGGAGAGGAGAGGAGAGGAGAGGAGAGGAGAATAGATGAGAGGAGAGGAGAGGAGAGGAGAGGAGAGGAGAGGAGAGGAGAGGAGAATAGATGAGAGGAGAGGAAAATGAGGAGAATAGAGAAGGAGAGAGGAGATGAGAGGAGACGAAATGTGAGGATAGGGGAGGAAAATAGAGGAGAGGGGAGGAGAGGAAAATAGAGGAGAGGGGAGGACAAGATAGCAGAGGGGAATAGAGAAGAGGAGCATGTGTGTGGTGTGTGGTGTGCAGGGTGTGTGTGTGTGTGTGTGTCGGCCATGCTGCAGCATCGTCACCGGTCACTAGTCTGGCGTGTGAAAGGCAGAATGCAGCAGCCACAGCAGAGCAGCAGTGTAGTGGCGTAGGCAGCAAGGCCAAGGGTATAGCAGCAGAGCAATGGACCATCTCTCTTTCTCTGGCATCCTCCTCTCTCTCTCTCTCTCTCTCTCTCTCTCTCTCTCTCTCTCTCTCTCTCTCTCTCTCTCTCTCTCTCTCTCTCTCTCTCTCTGTTTCTCTCTCTTCCTTTCTCTCTCTCTCTCTGTTTCTTTTTCATCTGTCTCTGTCTCCCACTCTCTTTATCACTCTCTTTCTCTGTCTCGCATCCTTTCTCATTCTCTTTCCCTTTCTCCCTCTCCCTCGCCATATGCTTCTCTCTTTTCCCCTTGCTCCCCTCCTCTCTATCTCTATCCCTCTCTTCCTTGCTCTCTCCATCTCTCTCGCTCTCTTTCTGCCTCTTTCTCTCTCTCCCTCTCCGTCTCTGCTCACTGCTGCTTCTCTGCGGTAGCTCTGCAGCAGTCCTTCCCTACTCTGCCGCTGCTGTCACCATTCTGTTCTCCTCTCCTCTCCTCTCCTCTGCTCTCCTCTTCTCTCCTTTCCTCTGCCCTCCTCTCCTCTGCCCTCCTCTCCTCTCCTCTCCTCTCCTCTCCTCTCCTTTCCTCTCCTCTCCTCTCCTCTGCTCTCCTCTCCTCTCCTCTGCTCTCCTCTCCTTTCCTTTCCTTTGCTCTTCTCTTCTCTCCTCTCCCCTCCTCTCCTCTCCTCTCCTCTCCTCTCCTCTCCTCTGCGCTCCTCTTCTCTCCTTTCCTTTCCTTTCCTTTCCTCTCCTCTCCTCTNCTCTCCTCTCCTTTCCTTTCCTCTGCTCTCCCCTCCTTTCCTTTCCTTTGCTCTCCTCTCCTTTCCTTTCCTCTCCTCTCCTCTCCTTTCCTTTCCTCTTCTCTCTTCTCCTTTCCCTTCCTCTGCTCTCCTCTCCTCTCCTTTCCTCTGCTCTCATCTCCTTTCTTCTCCTCTCCTCTCCTCTCCTCTCCTCTCCTCTGCTCTGCTCTGCTCTGCTCTGCTCTCCTCTCCTCTCCTCTCCTCTCCTCTTATCTCCTTTCCTCTCCTCTTATCTCCTTTCCTCTGCTCTCCTCTCCTTTCCTCTGCTCTCCTCTTCTCTCCTTTCCTCTGCTCTCCTCTCCTCTCCTTTCCTCTGCTCTCCTCTCCCCCGCTTTGCTATCCTCTCCTCCCTCCTCTCTCCTGTCCTCTCCTCTCCTCTCTTCTCTTCTCCTCTCCTCTCCTCTCCTCTCCTATCCATAGATCCACTCTCCTCTCCTCTCCTCTCCTCTCCTCTCCTCTCCTCTCCTCTGTTCTGCTTGCTGTCTTTTCTATCTTAAGCAATTTTCTACCCATTCCCAAATTCTTCCTCACTATATCTTGTTCCCTCTCTCCTACCATCCCTCACTCCTTCCTTCCCCTTCTCTCTCCTCACGTATTTTGCTTTATCTCTTGCTCTTGCTCTCTTGCTGTTCGCTGTTCCTTGTTTTCGCTTGAACTCCAAAACTCTTTTTCGCCTCCTCACTCTCGGTTTCTGCGTCACTGAGCAACCCCTCCTTCTCAGCGCGTTATCTCCCTACGTCCTTCCCACTATCCATCTCCAACCTCTCTCTCTCTCTCTCTTTCTCTCTCTTCCTTTTTTCTATCTCTCTCTCCCTCTCCCCCTCCCCCTGCAGTAAATGATGATTGAGCAAACAGCCTTCTGGTGGAGGGGCTGCAGAAAAAGATGGTTATCCCGACTCCACGTGCCACGCATTCCAAATTAGCCGTCTTTCTCTCATCCTCTGTTCTTCTCCCCTTGTCTCTCTTTCTTTCGCCCTCACTCTCTCATTCACTCTCTTGCCCAGTCTCTCTCTCTCTCTCTCTCTCTCTCTCTCTCTCTGGCTCTCTCTCTCTGTCCCTCTCTGTGTCTTTCACCCTCTCTTCACAGTTTTCTCGCCACATCATTGCCTGCTTGGCTCTGTGCCCACCCCCCTCCCTCTCCGCTGCTGTTCTGTGTAGACTGGGGGGGGTGGGGGGGGGGGGGTGTCTAAAGCTACAAAGAGAAGCACAGCGCTATGTCTACAGGCACTCACTTCATTCAGGAAGGATTTGGACTCAAGACACTTCAGTGGCCAGGTGTGTCTGGAAGTGTGTGTGTGTGTGTGTGTGTGTGTGTGTGTGTGTGTGTGTGTGTGTGTGTGTGTGTGTGTGTGTGTGTGTGTGTGTGTGTGTGTGTGTGTGTGTGTGTGTGTGTGTGTGTGTATGAGAGAGAGAGAGAGAGAGAGAGAGAGAGAGAGAGAGAGAGAGAGAGAGAGAGAGAGAGAGAGAGAGAGAGAGTAGCACTACAGCTCTCTCTGCACCTGTGAGTAGTTAACACATGCAGGCTCCCTGCAGTGCTGTGCTGTGAAGAGTTGTCTACCTGCGGCAGCCAGCGTCACAGATGAATAATCACACGGGCCTGTTTATAATGCACCAGGTACTCTAGCCATCAGTACCTCCAGAACCACACACACACACACACACAGAGACGCACGCACACACACACACACACACACACAGACACACACACACACACACACACACACACACACACACACACACACACACACACACACACACACACACACACACACACACACACACACACACACACACACACACACACACACACACACACACACACACACACACACACACACACACACACATATGTACTCTAGCCCTGCAACAAAGGGCAACAAACAAGCCCTTCACCACCACCCCACCCCCACATACTCTAGTCCTCAGTACCTTCACTACCCCCACACCACCACCACCCCACCCCTTAACCAGGTACTCTAGCTCTGTGGTTCTTAACCTGGGGTGTGGGCACCCCCTGGGGGTGCGCCAGAGATTTCAGGGGGTGCGCAGAATTTTGTTTGTGTTTAGGTTGTGACCAAAATTCTGTAGTGAACATTACAATTAGGCCAAATTAAAACCAAATGTTAACATTTTTTTGGTCCCCATGTAAAGACATTAAGGTATTGATTAATGTCTTAAACAAGAGACATTTTAATTAATCACTTGAATCCTTTTTTAGTGCATGGACACGTGTAGAAGTTTGGGTTGGGGGTGCATGGCTTGTGTTGGGCACAGGTAAGGGGGTGCGTTAAGAAAAAAAGGTTAAGAACCACTGCTCTAGCTCTAGCCCTAGCAATAAACCCACTCACCTCCATCACTACATGCACTATGATCTAAGGCTATTTACCATCAAACAGTGGGCATTTCTCAAAACCTAGTGCGCACACTTCCAAGTGTATCAAGCCTAATTAGTCACGCCCAGTGATTGGATACTCTTTATTAGTCACACCCAGTGATTGGATACTCCGTAGAATTCTCCAAAGAGTATCCAATCACTGGGCGTGACTAATTAGGCTTGATACACTTGGAAGTGTGCGCACTAGGTTTTGAGAAATGCCCAGTGTCTGCTCCTCTCCTCCACGTCGTCGTCGTCCTCCTCCTCCTCCTCCCCCTTTCCGCCTTCTCCTACTCCTCGTCCTTGTCTCCTCCTCCTCATCACTGGAATTCTAATGCACTCCCTCCCTACTGCAAGAGTACAGGGAGGCAACTCCATGCAGGCACTCTGCAATGTACTCAGTAGAGGTACTCTACAATAGATGTGCTCTGCAATACAGGTACTCTGCAATGTACTCAGTAGAGGTACTCTACAATAGATGTGCTCTGCAATACAGGTACTCTGCAATACAGGTACTCTACAATAGATGTGCTCTGCAATACAGGTACTCTGCAATGTACTCAGTAGAGGTACTCTACAATAGATGTGCTCTGCAATACAGGTACTCTGCAATGTACTCAGTAGAGGTACTCTACAATAGATGTGCTCTACAATACAGGCACTCTGCAATGTACTCAGTAGAGGTACTCTACAATAGATGTGCTCTACAATACAGGTACTCTGCAATACAGGTACTCTACAATAGATGTGCTCTGCAATACAGGTACTCTGCAATACAGGTACTCTGCAATACAGGTACTCTGCAATGTACTCAGTAGAGGTACTCTACAATAGATGTGCTCTGCAATACAGGTACTCTGCAATACAGGTACTCTACATTAGATGTGCTCTGCAATACAGGTACTCTGCAATACAGGTACTCTGCAATACAGGTACTCTGCAATGTACTCAGTAGAGGTACTCTACAATAGATGTACTCTGCAATACAGGTACTCTGCAATACAGGTACTCTGCAATGTACTCAGTAGAGGTACTCTACAATAGATGTGCTCTGCAATACAGGTACTCTGCAATACAGGTACTCTGCAATGTACTCAGTAGAGGTACTCTACAATAGATGTGCTCTGCAATACAGGTACTCTGCAATGTACTCAGTAGAGGTACTCTACAATAGATGTGCTCTACAATACAGGCACTCTGCAATGTACTCAGTAGAGGTACTCTACAATAGATGTGCTCTACAATGCAGGCACTCTGCAATGTACTCAGTAGAGGTACTCTACAATAGATGTGCTCTGCAATACAGGTACTCTGCAATACAGGTACTCTGCAAGACAGGTACTGTACCCTCACCTCCACATCACATTTCACATCACGTTCACCATCCTCCTTTGGTGGTCTACCTACTTCTCTTCTTCCTCCTCACTTCCAACATCA
>NC_085866.1:17059814-17062314 GCF_034702125.1 Engraulis encrasicolus | reverse complement strand
CGCCAGGATAGTTTTCCCGCATTTTAGTAACATCATCACCAAAAAAAAATTTCCCCCCAGAAAATTTTGTATTTCTTAGATGTAATTTCCTGCATTCTCACGCCTTCTAACATCCCGTTTCCAGTTTCAGCTTAATAGGAATCAATACAAATCCAATTATGTTTATTATTTAATTATAACCAATACCAACACAATACGAATAAGAAGTATTAACATGTTATCTCTATATATGAGGTCTATAATATATGAGCTTTATCAAATGCCTGTTACAGTACAAATTCACCATTTATAATAGAAGTGTGATGTGCACTTTACATACAGTATAACAGAGGGACCATTGGGTTAATGTCATGCAGTTATCGATTTTGCCCCGAGGGGCGTAATTGCGCATTTCGATAATTTCATTGAAAAAAATAATAATAATAAAACAAAAAAAACAGAATATTTGAAAACAATTTTTTTTTTTTTTACATCCGGGCCGGATGGAACCCTCTGGCGGGACGGATGCGGCCCGCGGGCCGTATGTTTGACACCCCTGCCCTACACTGTCCAATCCTCAACAGCCCCATACATCCAAAGTCAGGACACCCACCCCCTACCCAACCCCCCCATCCATCATCATACCCTGTCCACCACTTTTACAAACAACTACAGTTTGAACAAGGAATTAAAACAATCTACCAAACAACTCAAGTCTAGGGGTTTATTTCCAGAGGGGAGGCATTACGAATAAAGAGGGATAAAGGGGGAATCAAACATAAGATGTAAGAGAACAACACAACACACACACAGCCCAAATGCAACACGTCATTGGAATGGCACAGGTCTACGTAGCCGAATGCTCCTCCCCTGCACACCTGCACTTGATAAGGAGAACAAAGGGACAAGCTAACAAGAACAACAAGGTGATTGGTTATGAATGGGAATTATGGTTGTGCGTAAGGGAGTGATAGAGGGAGGCAGAGGCTGGGAGGGATGTAGGAAGAGAGAGAGAGAGAGAGAGAGAGAGAGAGAGAGAGAGAGAGAGAGAGAGAGAGAGAGAGAGAGAAAGAGAGAGAGAGGCGTGAAGGGAAGGGAGGGGAGGGATGGAAGGAGAGGGTGGGAGAGTTGGAGGGGGAGGGAGAGACGGAGGGATGAATGGAGTGTACAGTAGTGGGGAGACATGGGGGCCTCCTGTGGGGGGCTCTGCCTGTGTCCCTCGTGTACCCCCAAAATCCCAACGGTGGGGGGTATAGGGTGAGGTGGGGGCGAGGGAGTAAGGGAGGGAGGGGGCGACGGATCGATGATGGAGCCAACAGCAGAGCGGCCATGGGAGGCCTCCTGGGGGGACACACCACCTCCTGGTGCACAACCTTAAAATCCCAAACCTCCAAAGCTCACCCCCCTCTACCCTCTGGTGTCAGAAAGACTATGGCTGTCTGTAGTTTGGGTGGGGGGGGTAGTGGAGAGATGGAGAGATGAATCGGTGGAGCATACAATAGGAAGATATGGGGTGGGGAGGTGGGGCATAGGGGGTTGTACCCCGATCCCAACGCCACCCCTTACCGTATTGTATAGCTACCTCTGGAAAAAAGGACCCTGATTGGCTACGGAGTGAGCCAATGGGGGAGGGAGTGAGGATGGGGGATCATTGGAGCGTACAGTAGGGAGATGAGATATGGGGCCCCTGGGGAAGGACTCCTGCCTGCGTCCCTTAGTGCACCCCAAAAGCCAAGGTCAGACCCCCGCCCCCTAGACCCACTGCACTGCGGCTGCCTCTGCAACCCAGTCGCCCCTCAAACTCCTCCTATCTACTGTACGTACCTACGTACGTACCCCCCCCCCCCAACTCTACCACCTCTACCCCCATACTCCCATTCCTTCTCCCGCTCCAGGCTCTTCTCTTGTACCGTTGGTACCTCTGCTAATCACCCTTCTCACAACAGTTCGTTCGCTCCCCTCCTCTCCTCCTCACTCCCCTCCTCTCCCCCTCCCCCTCTACTGTACCTCGCTGCTAACCCCCTTCTTACAACGGCTCGCTCACTCCCCTACCCTCCTCCTCCCATCTACCTCCACTACCCAGCCCCAGCTCCCATTCCCATTCCCTCTCCCCCCTCCCGGCCCTTTCTACCTCTGCTGACTCCCGCTCTCCCAAGCCCTCTCCAACCTCTACCTCCGCTGACTGCTGTACTCCCAAGCCCTCCTCCCCCTTCTACCTCCGCTGGCCCCGTGAGAGACAAAGCGCCGTGCAGCGCCAAGGGCACAGGTTTAGGGCCTATTCATCAACGCCGCTTACACTAGAGACAGCCAGACAGCCAAACAGCCAGGCCCAGCCAGCATATCAGACACAGCCAGCCAGCGAACCAGCCAGCCAGCAAGGCAATGCACCAGTCAGGCAGTGTATCTCTCAGCCAGGCAGCACAGCTGAGAGCCTCTGGCATGGAGGATGTCACTGTGGTGCAGAGAGAGAGAGAGAGAGAGAGAGAGAGAGAGAGAGAGAGAGAGAGAGAGAGAGGGGGGG
>NC_085866.1:17052314-17054814 GCF_034702125.1 Engraulis encrasicolus | reverse complement strand
CCTCGGCGCTGCGCTGCTGTGCTCCTGTGCTGCTGGTCTGCTGGCCGCTACACAGAGGGGAGTATTGAATGGTGGGCGGCCGTGCTGTGCCTCACCAGCTCCACTGACATCAGATCGGGTTACCCCATCCATCCGGCTCACACACCTCCTCCTCCTCCACCTCCAACACCACAAACTCCAACCCCCCTGTCTTCTACCACCTCCGCCCTGGCTCCAACAACCCCCTTACCCCATCCGGCTCAGACACCACCAATACCCCTCCACATCCTCTACCTACCACCTCCTCTCCTCTCCTCCTCGCCCCAATAACCCCCTCACCCCACCTGCCTCAAGGACCACCAAACCCCTTACGCCTGATTTAGATGGGCGCTTCCAAAGTGGTAGAAGCATGACGTTCCATTATTTTCCGTTGGGACGCGGCAGAGAGGCAAGAGGTGGTGACGTAGGGAAGCGAGGCTGGCGGGCAGCTTACACACCACCTCTGCCTCAGCACCGCAAACTCCAACCCCCTCCACCTCCTCCACCAGCTGCTCGCCTCGCACTACCAAGCCCCTTACCCCATCTGGCTCAGGCATCATCTCCATCCCAGCCCTAATCAGCCCCAGTCGCCCATCTCGCGTTCAGCTCGAGCACCTCCGTTCCAGGACACTATAACTCCTGACAGCACCTCTGCCATTGGACAGGACACCCATCCCTGTTTCCTATTGCTCACCCCTTTGTCCTCCAAGCCCAATGTTCCCTCTAAGCTGCGCGACTGCGCAATTGCGCACTGCTCTCACGTTCTCAGCGCAGAGCAAATCCATGCAGCAGGTAAAACAAGGCGGCAAAATTTGTGTGGAGCAGTTGATTGTTGTCCGAAATTTCCAGTCATTAGCTTTATAACATCCAATCGAAATAAAACATATTCTTTAGATATGAAACATCTATCTTACAGCAGTTTAAGCGATCACACAAGACGCGGACTTCTGCTTACAATCAGCATTGCGCCTCCAGCTGCTTTTTTAATAGCGATCAGACAGAGCGCGGATACGCCGCGCTTCGAATGCTGATCTTTAAAACAGTGACCAGACAACGTTGTAACAGCTGTCACTCGCAGCCTAATCTACGGCGTTCGGTTGTGTTAAGTAGGCCTAGCATACACAAAAAGCCTAAATCCATCTCTGTATAATGGATATAAGACAAGTTCTAGCTCTCCTAGAGCTCGATCGTGAATCTGATATGAATGTTGATAACGGTGTCGAGCATCTGGACCGATTTTAATGGAAGCCTGTCATAGCTTTGTGAGTGGCAACATCTCTCGCGCTATTGGCATCTTTGGAAGTGCGTGCTGCTTTCTGCCAAAGAGTTGGTTTAAATTCGTCAAAATGGTGTTGATGAAAGCATTTGTCCACGCAGTGGAAATGTCTTCAAAACATATGAACTAATATGCCTAAACGAACTACTAGCTAACTGATAAGAAGGTCCATAAAACCCAGTTAGCCAGAAGGTCAGTCAGACTGTTTTTCTGGTAAGAAAAATGTTTGTTTCCCAAGATCTGAAGTTTCCAGGAGCTCTTAAGGTGACAGTGCATTCTTTTACTTCATGTAGGCCTAATTTAAGCTCAATATTTTAGTCTTTTAAAGTTGTTACATAGGCCTAGCCTATTATAAAACATTTAAATCCAAATTAAATGATTCATCCTTTTAAACATAAATTCAACATTCTGGGCTATTGGGCTGCTGTAAAGATAGCCTACTTTCTTTCCAACATCTTACAAATGTAGGCCTAGCCTACAATGTATTGATGTTGGTGAGTTGATGATTAAGTAATAATCAAGATTTGGAAACATTACTTAACTGATTTTGTAATATTCACTATAGTGAATGACAATATAATCAACACATTATGAAGCATCAATATTACCCCTAAAATGGAGGGGGGGGGGCGACCCGCTCACCGAGGTTATTGGCTCTGCTCAGTGATATAGTGCATTTGCTCAGGCACCGAAAAAATTAGAGGGAACATTGTCCAAGCCCACCTCCCCAACACGCTTCCACACCTCGTTCACTTCCTCATTCACCTTCCCCACCTCCTCCATCCACCCCCTCCTCCCCCACCGCGCTCATCATTTACCTGCTCCTCCATCCCCTTTGCTGTTCCAGCTCCCTCTCTTCTCGCCTGTCCATACCACCCTCTGCTGTCCCCTTGCTTCCCCTGCCCACCTTTCCCTCTGTCCTGGCTCCCTAAAACCAAACACCACCTCCCCCCAGACCTCCATATCCTTCACCTCCAGTTCACATCCCTGTCATCATTCTCCTCCGTCCCATATCACTAGAGCAGTGATTTTCAACCTATGGGCCGGGGCCCACTGGTGGGCCCTGAAGGTATTCCAAGTGGGCCTTGAAATCATTTTCTACAAATTATAATCATATTTTGGTGTTTGTTGCTATGGATTTATTTGAGTTTTATTCTTTTTTGGGGTCAGAAGTGGGCCCTGAACATTTGTGACAATTTCGAGTGG
>NC_085866.1:17029814-17034814 GCF_034702125.1 Engraulis encrasicolus | reverse complement strand
ACAGAACAAGCAAAATGGCGCATGCGCACAAGCTTGTTAACGAGGGATTGCGCAATCCGGCGTGAGGCAAACTAGAAGTTGCCCCAAATTCAGCCTATTGGGAGCAATTTGACATGAAATGGACAAATATTACAATTTTGGTCACGAAAATGATTGAAAATTATTGAAACTGTTTAACTACTGCACAAATGGTAGTTATGCTGCAGATGCTCGAAAACAAATTCTTGTTACTATTATTCATATTTACTGCATCTCATCATTCTCATAGGGTTGGTGAGGCACTGCCTCCCCTGCCGTATTGGAGCGCACGTGCCTGGCACACACCTATCCAAAGCAATCTCAATACACACACACACACATATACATACATACACACACACACACACACACACACACACACACACACACACGCACACACACACGCACACACGCATGCACACACACACATACACACACACACACACACACACCTATCCAAAGCAATCTCAATACACACACACACACACATACACACACACACACACACACACACACACACACACACACACACACACACACACACACACACACACACACACACACACACACACACACACACACACACACACACACACACACACACACACACCTGTTACTAGCCAGAATGAAAGCTCGGCTTGGATAGCACATCATTTATGCGGGAAAGAATTTTTCAAATAGTTTGGAAAGTAAAACCCCACTAATGTATTCCACTGCCACACAAACCACCTGCACACACAGTGTATTTCACACTGTGTGTTTCCCACAGTGTATTTCACACGGTGTGTTTCCCACAGTGTATTTCACACGGTGTTTCTCATGCCACAGTATCTGGTCTCATGTCTACAGCTGGGGACACTTCTGTTAATCGCGGGGAACTGTAATTGATCACAGATTTTACAAAACAATACAGTGGTAAATATACAGCACCAGGGCTTTAAATTAACACCAGCTAACGGGCCAAAAGCGTGCAATATTTCAGTTTGGCTGGTTGAAAAGACCGATTTACTAGCCACATTGGCCCATTAGTGAGTGTGTGCTTGGCTAGTAAGATTACCGTCTGCTTGCCAATTTGGCTGGTGATGAAAAAGGTAAATTTAGAGCCCTGTACAACACATATATTATGTTTTTGATGTGTATTAAGAACAAATGTAGGTTTTTGCTTCTCTATGTCTATTGTGACAGGACAGTTACAGAGGGACAGGAAATGAGCGGGGAGAGAGAGACGGGGAAGGTTCGGCAAATGACCTGGGGCTGGAATTGAACACAGGTCACTGGTGGAGCAGTCGAGTGCCCAGCCCTTTGAGCCACAGCTGGGTCTGTATATATATTTTGAATCTGGTTTTGTTGGCAATGTTATTTTTTTCTGTAATTAAATAAATATTTGTTTCTTTTCTCTTTTAAATTATTTTTGGTTCCTGGGGAGAGTGTTGGAGAGTCCCGGGGGGGAAAGGAGAATCCACAATGCAAAGTTGTCACGCTGGTAATCAAACAAAAGAAACTGGTAACACTTTATAATAATGGATGCAAAAAGCATTATAAAGACTTAATAAAGAATTAAGTATTGATGAACAAAACATTAACAAATGTTTTTAAATGACTAGGAAATGTTAACAAATGTTTGTAAATGACTAGGACATGTTATGTTAATATCTTATATTTATAAAACATTTACAAATTGCTTGTAAATGAATAAAAAACTCTGTTATAAGGTATGTCAAATCTTGTATAATTATTTGTAGATATTTTATAAAGCATTAATAAAACTTAGTTAATGATAAAAACATTTGATAATGTTTCGTTCATCATTAGTAAATTATTTACAAGTCTTTACTAAGCAAACATTATTATAAAGTGTTACCAAGTTATTTATCCTCTTGACCCACATCACTGACTGGAAGAAGCCGGCAAAAGTTCAGGTTACATCGTTAAAATATCGAGTAAAAGTGATAGCCCTCAAGACCCCCATTTCAGCGTCAGAATCAAAACTTTTCCACCTCTGGCGCAGTATCGAGCAGGAAAAGAGAGCATGAAAGGAGAAACGAGAGGGAAAAACAGAGGTCACTTCAAAGGACGGAGGAGAGCTGAGAGGACAGATGGATGGAGTATTTCTCATTTCTAGAAAATTACACTCTGACTCCAACAGGCCGCTGGAACTCCAGAAGAGGAAAAAAGGAAATAGTCCAAATTGTGGTCAATCTGGCCTTCAAGGAGAATATCTCACACGTGGGCGCGCACGCGCACACACACACACACACACACACACACACACACACACACACACACACACACACACACACACACACACACACACACACACACACACACACACACACACACACACACACACACACACACACACACACACAAACTTGAATGGGGACAGCCTGATGTCCTCAACATGACCTACTCCTACACACACACTTGATGCACACACACACACACACACACACACACACACACACACACACACACACACACACACACACACACACACACACACACACACACACACACACACACACACACACACACACACACACACACACACACACACACACACACACACACACACACACACACACACACACACTGACATTTGAAAAGCCTCATGACCTCAGTTTATAACCTACTACATACGCACACACATACAGTACACACACACACACACATACACACACACACACATATACACACACACACACACACACACACACACACACACACACACACACACACACACACACACACACACACACACACACACACACACACACACACACACACACACACACACACACACACGTCTGATTGATTTAAAGCCGCAGTCCTTCCACCCTTGACTGACAGTGAATCTGCTGGAGTGGACCGCATGAGTGTGGACGACTGTCTGTGTGTGCATGTGTGCGCCCGTGCTGATCTGGAGTCTCGCTTCCTCCTGTACTAATTTGTTGGCATTCAGGAAAAGGTCCTGTGTCAGCGGGATCACCATTTCACACACACTGCTGGACACATAGCACCGGTTGCGCGCGCACACACACACACACACACACACACACACACACACACACACACACACACACACACACACACACACACACACACACACACACACACACACACACACACACACACACACACACACACACACACACACACTCTCTCTCTCTCTCTCTCTCTCTCTCTCTCTCTCTCTCTCTCTCTCTCTCTCTCTCTCTCTCTCTCTCTCTCTCTCTCTCTCTCTCTCTCTCTCTCTCTCTCTCCCCCTCCACACACACACACACACATCAGCATGGGAGTGTGCATGGTGTGAGTGGTAAGCATGGCTCAGATCGCTCCATGCCTCCATGTCTTGGTCTGAGTTGCTAAGCCTGGTGAGATTAAACCCAGTGGCCGGGATCCTTGAGGGCGGATTGGGTGTTGGGACTGGGCATTGATCACATGTCCTGCTGTGACACTGGAGGCCTAGGGAACTCTGGCAGAGCATTTCAGGAGATGGCAAGTATGCCCATGCAGCCTGCCCATATCAGGAGGACTAGCTTATTATACTGGTCTCATACACTCAAGATTCTCATAGATCATATATTATAGACTCATAGACTCATAGATTGAAGATTGTCTTATTCGCCTTTGCACCGGAATTCTCTTCTCTGATTGCCTGACGGGTGACCATTCATTCTGTAGAAATGGTCAAGCATCTAACTTAGACACGCATAGAATCTTCACTCCGCTTTGAATTCCGACAATATCTAAATGATAACGTTGTAGGCGTCATGCCTTTGATCTACAGAAAATCAAATAATCACACCGTTCAAACAAAGTAATAAACGTCCAATAGAGAGGTGTCTAACTTCCTCGCTAGATTCTGGTGCAGCTGGCACGGTTCCTACAACTTTACAACAGTAATAGATTTTTAAACAAATACCCTAATGGCAGATAAGCGGCATAACGGCCTATGGGGTTGATTGTGTTGGCGAAGGCAAGCCTCCGTCTTGCCATTAACTTAGTGGAACCTAGTTGACCCTTATCCCTTACATGTACTGTGCACAAGATTCAATATTAAAGACATTTGTTGTCATTACCAAGTAAGGCAATGAAAGTGTGTACAGAACAACAACACTGCTTAGATTTAACCCCTTAGCGCAGCACTATGGCTCTCTGTAATGCCATAGCAATGTTGTTATGATGTAGTCAAGCATTTCCAGCAAGTGAATAGGGTCGCCGGCGACCCCAGCTGCAGTAAGAGGCTACAGTAATACTATTCCAGTAGCACCTCCCTTTACATTGTGTTATTTCAATGAATTCATTATTTCCTTGTTTACAACTCTAAACTCTACCACTCTAATCTAAACTCTACTACTCTAATTCAGCACTTGGCCAAATAGGGTGGAATCTACACTCCGCTGCTGCTTACATGACTGTATGTTGTGCTACGATCAGTGCAGTGCTAGTGCTGAAGTACAAACAGTCCCATATGGATGATGTCATGGCTTTGTTTGCTGATTAGCTGAGCCGCCACCGCCACCTTGTACTTCCGGGACACACACACAGAAGCAGGTGTAGCTCCGATACCTGACCTAGTTGCTGGAGTGAAATGAAATGAATCCCCTTAACACACGGCCTTCCACCAGTGAAACGCTGTAATAGTCACTGGAAAAAAAACGTAACAACCATAGTACGACACCACTATGACAGTGAACAGGGCTTTTAGTAATACAGCAGAACTTGGTCATTGCCATTATCGAAAGAGCACATGGGCGCCGTATCTTTCCGGGTTAAGCGGTGGCACTAAGTTGTAACTACTATGCTACCTCATCGACGGCAGCAAAGTAAATTCAGAAACTATGGGGAGGTATTGGGTGGTGACAGCCTAGCTAGCTCACCGAGAGCGGCAGAGCAAATTCGGACATGCCTCTCACCACCAATCTTAGCTATGCCATCGGGAGCAACTAATAAAATTCAAAATACGTGCCTCTGACCCA
>NC_085866.1:17017314-17022314 GCF_034702125.1 Engraulis encrasicolus | reverse complement strand
TTCCTCATTGAGACCACTAGGCTCCACTGTGTTAAGAGTATGTAGGGCCTATCCAATATGCTTCATGTTTGAGTAGTAGTTTTACTAAGTCCCCACCTCTTGGAGGAGGTGTAATTTTGTCAATGCCCCAAAATGTCAAAGTTGCGCGTGGACCATGGTTGGATTGGATGTAATAACCCTGGTCAGGTCTTTTTGAAGTGGACCAGTTTACTTTTCAATGTTTTATTTATGTTTATTCATGTTTAGCTTAACTGCACATTGGAGACTGGTCAAATGCAATTTCAAACTTCTATGTTAACACTGTTATATCCATATCTTTCCCTAACTATACATAGATTTTTGACAATAAAGTACACTTGACTTGAACTGACTTGACAACTTGTAGTCCAAAGGTTGCGGGTTCGACTCCCGACCCGCCAAGTTGGTGTGGGAAATGACTGAAGTGACCCCTTGACTGAGGTGCCCTGAGCATGGTGCCATCCCAATGTACTGCTCCCTTGGAGCGCCATTTGGTGAATTAATACATATTTACACCACAGCTCCACGGAGTACCCAGGACCACTCCACGAACCACTTTTGGGTCCTGACCCACCAGTTAAGAAACATTGCTATAGAGTATGCATACTGTCATCTTTATGGAATTATCAAGACTACAGATGTAGCATCTTATGCAGATGGGACCGCCGGTGGGCCCGTTCTCTCTTTGCTGGAAAGACTCAAATACATCATAACAACATAGCTATGACATTGCCTTAAAGGTGCATTGTGTAATATTTTTGCCCTTTCACAAATGTTACCTTTTTCACAAATGCTTATACCAGTGTTTCTCAACAGGGGTGCCGGGGCACCCTGGGGTGCCGGGGGCCCCCCTCAGGGGTGCCGCGGAAACGTGGCTGATAAATAAATTACAATACACATTTGTCTAAATTGATAAGTTAATGCTAGTCAGTGGAATCTTTCATCTGCCATTTACGCACAATAAAGTAAATATAGGTCGCCCCAGTCAGCTGCAACTTCGAACGTGGGTCGTGTGACGTCTCCAAATGTGTTACTTTTCTAAGCTTGTGTGGTATCGGATGCGATGCCATGTTACAGCTTGCTGGCTTGGGGTGCTATGAAATTTTTCATGAATTGAAAGGGTGCCTCGCCTAAAAAAAGGTTGAGAAACACTGGCTTATACCACCATTATCAAATTCTATGTATTCGTTATGACTGGGAAAATTGCTCTGTTCATACATGAAAAGAGGGATCTCCTCCTTGTCCCCCATTTAGAATTTCCAGATATGGACATTTTTAGCAGCAAAAGCTGCTGTACTTTGGTCATACTAGTAAATATTAGTTTATTATTTAGTAAATGTTCATGAAAAGATCAAATGTAGCAATACAGTTTCAATGAGCAGCATAGTCACGATACCCACTCTGGCCACCATTGTACACAGTGCACCTTCAAGTAACAGAGTAAGATAACAATTTTGAGGACAATACGGTTATAAAGTCAAAGCGTGAAAGCCCATTGGGAAACTCCAAGTCCCATTGTCATTGTGACACAGCACTCCACAGCACACAAGTGAACACTGCACACTGCACACAACGAAATTGCATTTATGCCTCACCCGTGCAAGGGGGCAGCCCTCAGTGGCGCCCCATGGGGAGCAGTGCGGTGAGACGGTACCATGCTCAGGGTACCTCAGTCATGGAGGAGGATGGGGGAGAGCACTGGTTGATTACTCCTCCCACCAACCTGGCGGGTCGGGAGTCGAACCGGCAACCTCTGGGATGCAAGTCTGACACCCTAACCGCTCACCCATGACTGCCCATAACAGATACTCTGTGCAAAGGGATTAAGGAAGAGCACCTTTGCAGTTTACAGTGTAACATCGTTTGTTTCGCCAGTGATTCTGTAGTGAGTGTGTATACGTAGTATAATATCGTATTATAGCAGAGGTATTGTGGTGAGGAGGCCTGTGCATGTGCTAAATCATCTCCTGCTGCTGACATTGTTGTAGGCTCTTTGTTTTATGGCTCCGTGTTTTTTGGACAGCCGAGGCGGATTCTGCTGCGTGATGAAGCAAAGTGGTGCTATAGATCATAAGAAATGTTCTCCAGGAAATAAAACAAGGCGATCTATAACGGCCAACTCACTGTGGAAGTGGAGGCACACACACACACACACACACACACACACACACACACACACACACACACACACACACACACACACACACACACACACACACACACACACACACACACACACACACACACACACACACACGCACACACGCATGCACGCACGCACGCACACACACACACACACTGAAATAGCCAAACATTAAGGAACAGCACAGAGTAGTTTATCATCCCGACCAGTAAATTAACTATAAACTTTCTACGAATCTTGTAATGGTAAGACTATGAAAGGGAAGACTATTGGATGAATGCATTCATAAAGGGTTGCAATGCATTCATAAAAGTTAATGATGGTTGAAAATGGTATTCATGACTATTAATACTTGGGACTGCACTCAGTAGACAGGTAGGCAGGCAGTATATAGGTTTATATATACAGCAATGCAATTCACTGAGTTTCTACTTGTTAGATCGTCTCTAGTTTCTATTACTGTCCTGTAGGTTGGATGTAGAGTCCACGACATGACATAGCATTATATTGCCTTTGGAGTACATATCATCATCATAGCTTATGGGTGGATTATGTGCTTGCACTATCTTTTGAATATTCACAAGTTTCATCAGCAGCGAGTGATTCATCCATTCCAACATTCATATGCCATCCCGTTCCCATTTGCTCCCACATAACACAGTTGACCAAACCTTTCCAGGCACCAGAGTTGTGGCCTGGGACCACATAGCCAGATTCCTGTGATGCTCCACAAAATTTTGCGACCAAGTCAGTCTTCTCAAAGTGGTTATCGCCTCACTGTCAAATCCCCCTCGGATTGGAAGCCAACTAAATTCGGGCTCTTCCCACCGGCTCAATGAGGCCAAAGGCACACAAGTTGTTCTTTGGCTCTGCTGGCACAGGAAGTCAGAGGAAAGACTGTCCTGTTTGACTATCCTGTCCAATAAAAAGGCACAAAAAAGCCAAAGTAAAGGGGAAAAAAGAAAATGGCAGCCTCCCATCTCACCCTGTCTGCCCCCTACCATCATCCCCCACCACACACACGCACACGCACACACACACATACACACACACACACACACACACACACACACACACACACACACACACACACACACACACACACACACACACACACACACACACACACACACACAGACACACACACACACATTACATGGAAGCATCGCATGCTTTATGAATGTTTTTTAGGGATTACATGAACATGCATTGCATGTATTTATGTCTGTGTGTTGGGTGTTGATGTGTGTGTCACATTGTTACCCCCGATCAAAACGTCTTCAGCCAGCTTTAAAGGTGCACTGTGTAATATTTTTAGCAGTTTCATTCCAAAATTCATGCTGCCCATTCACAAATGTTATCTTGTCATGCAGGCTATTTATTATGACTGGGATAATTGCACTTTTCATACATTAAAAGGTGGATCTTCTCCATGTCTGCCATTTTGAATGTCCAAAAATATTTTTTTAGCTACAAAACCCCTTTACTTCAGTCATACTAGTACATATTAGTTGATTACTAAGTAAATATTCATGAACAGATCAAATGTGACAATAGGCAGCACAGTTTCAATCACCAACATTGCAATACCTACTCTGGCCACCATCCTACACCTTTAAGCTTACGGTAATTCACACAAGTCACAACTAGTTACTCGCTTCTGGATTATTTGCTTGTTCACCACGTTTGTTGACCTAATGGTTAAAGAGGTGGCATTAAGTTGCAGGTTCGAATCATATACCTCTGTCTATGCGTCCAGCTATAGCTGAAGCACCCCGCATTGCTAATATTTATTGTAATACCTTGTATGTAAATAATTGTACATCGATTTGGAGCATCAACGAAGTGTAATGTAATGTAAGTATAATGTGATATGGCGCATGAATACATTATGTTTATGCATATTAAAAGAATGCATTGAGTGGCAAATTTACATATATTGTGAGTGTTGAGTCTTGATGTGTTTACAACAATCAAAACGTCCTCATCCTCATCCATCATCCATCATCCTCTTCTGTCTCCAGCGCCAATACAAAGTCAATTACTTCCATCGCCGTTGTCGCTCTAGAAGGGGCTATAGAGCCCATGTTGAGAAAAGCTAGTCGACTGTGTATTTGCCCATATGGCTGGCCTATAGCCTGTGAAAGCATGTGAGAGCGAGTCCCTTTGGCCTGCCCTTGAAGAATGCTGTCAGCAATCCCCGAAACAGCGGCTACAGTGGTCGGCTTACGAGTATCAATTTGCAAGCCGCACGGGTGATCAAACTAAAATAGAATATTGATTAGGCGGGTCGGTTCGGGTTGGGTTGGGGATTGGGTTGGGGGGGGTATGAGCCAGATCTGTTGAAATGTGAAGCCAGCCCAGGGCTGCAATGGGCTCCAAAATCAGGACGGGCATTTCAAGTCAAGACCAGTTCACCAGGCATTGGGAGACACCATGAAGTCTGTGTCAAAATTTTGGTCATCTACGCATCTTATTTTTACCCTGACAACCAAAATGCTTCATTCACATCTCCTATCTCGAAGAGGCCTGCTGTAGCAGCATAAGGACTGATACCACTGAGGGGAGGGCCAGGCCAAAATCATGATCAGTTCAACGGGCAAATGCCCTGTATACCATATAGGGATGCAAACGATTAACCGATTAATCGACTAATCGACTAATCGACTTTAATCGATCAATGCATTAATCGATAAAAAAACATTAATCGCAATTAATCGACAATTCAACTGACAAGAGACCCAGGTGAAATGGGCATGTGAAGAGTGTGTATGAAGAGGGATGTGAATAGGGGTAATATTTAAATCACCTTTGGATTAAATAATTGAAATAGAATTCA